>NC_143145.1:52956077-53258473 GCF_059928025.1 Delphinapterus leucas
GTATCTCTTTTTATATAAAATGAAACACTGACATTTCAAAAAATGATTGTATCAAATGATAGTATGTTTTGAATGTAAATGTATATGTACAGACAGATAAATAGATAGACAAATAGATCTCATTATTTCTACTACATTGATAGACATTTAATATTCAAACTCACAATCGACGTATCTGGGGAGAGGTGAGTCCGGGGGTAAACAGATGAAAAGAAGCAGCCATTTCCTTTTCACATCAAAAGTAGAAAAATCCAGTCTTTTCTCCTAATTTTTTTCTTGTTCTTTTGACAGCAGTCCATTTCCCATTATTTCAGGGCTGGTTGTTATACTAGCCTTTATTTTTTATATTCATAAACTCAGCTTTTATACTTTTCTCATAGAAAACACTTCACTCGGCTTCTTTTGTGGATTAACATTTAAAACAAAAGATGAACAAAGTAGGAAGTAGGCTCGTTTATACGCGATCCATCCCAGTGTATTGGTGAGTATTCTAAGCTCTGAAGAGCTTTTAAGAAATATAAACTCTTAATGCTAAGATCACTATTGTGTTAACAAATACTTTTCTATAAACTCAAACTCCCCAGCTGTATGAAACATCACTTTATTTATCTTTTGGTTTTAAAAAAATTTATTGCAGTCAAGACATCTATCTTTTATGATGCATTTTGAATACATAGTTGGGTTAAGCCTTATTACTTCGGTCTAATAAACAGAGAGATGAAAATTGAGCTGCTGGATGAAGACCTAAAACTCTGACATTTGTGTCACTTGCCTCAGCCACCTGATTGCCTACAAAGAGATCCTGACCTTTGTTACAAAAGCATTGCTGTGGGGATTAAATAACGAATAACTGCAAGTGATTTTGAAGGGCAACTTGGGATGACTTTTGGGTGTTAGTTTACCCTGGGTGCCCCAAAGAACAATCCAGTGCACTTGTACTGTGGCGTCAGACTTGACTCCTGGCAGGTAACCAATATGCTTTATTTTGGTTACAGTAGGAGGCCAGGATTAAAAACAAAATACTCACTTAAGGATGAAATTATATTCAGTCCAAATAATGGATGAACTTACAATTCTGGACTTTTCTTATTGTTCTCTTTCAAAGTAAAAAAGAGTTAGAGAAAGCCAAAAGATGTTCATTTTTTTTTTTAATTTTTATTTTACAAATGCCCAAGTAAAAGATGATTTTCTTGGGCTAGGGTTTTGTTATATTTTTTTCTTTAAAATGTGAAGAGCAAGTGCTTTATTAAATTAATTGAAAAGGCTGATGCAGTTTTTCAGTGTAGACTCCATAAGGTTTTGTCAGCAGATTGGGTATGAGTTATTGTATATGCAAAATGATATGGACAACTAATTATTTAAATGGTAAATATCAATCAAATAATGAAACCGCTTTAAAATATACATCTTAAAATTTAAATAAATTTATTCACACCAGTATTTTTTTTATCTTCAATTGTAAGAGAAATTTGTTAACAGTGAGTTATCCATTTTGTTGGAATATATTTGCCATACTTATTCTTGAAATAGGTTTCCATTATTCACAAGTAAAGATAATCCTGTCCATTCCCCACTGCACCCCCTTCCCCAGCCCAGGTTCTCATTATCTCACACCTGGGCTATTGTCTACTTCTCACCAATCTCTCCCCTTCCAATTCTTCCTAGACAACATATCCACTCTGTCTTTTATCATCCCATTTATGTGACCTCTCCCATTTTCTAGAGGATAGAGTTCAAAGCCCATATTCTTGCCGTGAAACCATTCTACATGCTCCCTTTCTTTATCCTCCTAATTTTACCTTTGCTTTTATTTTTCTACATAAAGCATTTACTCCAGCCAAATGACTTTAGTAATTAGTCCTCTTGTCCATTAATTCAATAACTATCTACTTATTATCCACTCTGTGTAAGACTGTGTTTCTTGTGTCTGTGATGATTCTGAAGGATGCAAGGCAGCAGCTCTCTGACCTGCTCAGCTATGAACATGCTCTCTCCAGTCAGGTGTTATTCACCTGCTCCTTTCCTAGTTTCACTTGAAGACTTCCCTGGAACATTCTAGTCTTAATGGTCAGGCCTCTTCTACATATATAAAGACTGCATCACTATATCAGTACATTTGCTCTATCAGTTAATCCACAGAAAGACAGGAGCTTATGTTTATTTCTAGTCTATGAAGGCCCTTCACAGTATCCTTCATATAATACAGTCTTAATAATTATTTATTGAGAGGAAACATAAGGAAGTAAAAGAGAATGTTTTAAGTCGGACACAAGTGTGGATCCTGTTTGTGCTCCTGTCTAGCTGTGCTTAGGCAATTTTATTTAATCCTTCTGAGTGATTTTTCCTCATTTTGTAATGGGCATGATAACTACGCCATAGGGAGCTCTGAATGCTAAATATTTAATCACCTTTTCTCCTGATGATGAAGAGGAACTAAAATTAGAACTTGTGAATTTATTCTTTGGATAATCATTTTTTCCAAGAAAAGATTACAAAAGAATCATAATCCATTCCTGCCACAATCAAACATGAATTGTCTTTCTGGTTTATGTATATGTTTAATATTTACATATGTGTGATTGCATTATGGCTGATTTTCTTTGAACTGAGGTTATTGTCTCCTTTAAGAAGGTCTGGTTTTAATATTTGTCCATAAATAGAAGAAACAAATTACTACTTGCAAGTGTCATTAAACATAGTTTTCAAGAGACTGAAGATTTGTGCGTTTTAATCATAATTGCCTAGTAACAAACTTCATAGCAGAATATTAATGAGTTCAGATAATATCTAACTTTTTCAATGGCTCCATTTGTGGTGTAGACAGCTAACGTCACTCAGGAAGAAGTGGGTCTACTTATCTGGATTGTGGAGCAGCATTTCCACTGCATATGCCATAGCCCAGTCCTCCAGGTTTTAGAAACCATAGGTCCTGACACCTTGCAGCTCTCAGCAAAGGAAACTGTCACCATAGGAAATTAAAGTGCCAACCCCTCAACCAGAGAGAACCGTCATGGTGGTTAGTTCTGCGAGCCACCTAGCTATTTCCTGAGCTTTTATAAGGAATGGTACCTTGAGACCGCAAACATGGTAGACACTTAGCATCCTTCTCTAGGGCCTGAAGCATCACAGTGTCTGAGGGTTGTGTAAGCAACTTGGGGACTTGTAAAAGGTTCTCAAAAATGCAGAAGATATAGATGCCTATGAGAGAAATCATTAGCAAATTCACTATTTTTCTCACCTCAGAAGGGGAACCAACTTGGACAATTATGAAAAACAAAAGAATAACATTTTAGATTTGGGTAAGATACAAATTAAGCAGTTGATCGAGTGCAATCATTATGACTATCTCTTATTTGCTTTCTTCTTTTTTGTTGTTTTTAACAAGGTCTTTAAAAAAAATTGTGGCAAGATGTATATAACATAAAGTTTGCACATGGTTGTGCAAGTCACCACTATCCATCTCCAGATTTCTTTTCAGCGTCCCATCTTGTACCCGGTCAACAATATTTCTCCCTTCTTCCCTTCTGATTCCAACCTCTGCAAACCACTCTCCTTCCTTCTGCTCTATGAATTTGACAGCTCTAGGTACCTCATGTATTGGCTTTCTTTTCTTCACCTTTCACTCCTAAACATATACATTTTTCAATGTGTTGTCTTTGGGAATGTGGACTTAATTACAAACCATTTGCTAAGAAGTGCTGCAGTGCAGTGAGAACTCCTATGCTGCTGGTTTGATCTGTGCTGGTGGTTGATCAGCCCAGCTTGCTACTGCCTCTGCGGAGGGGGGCTTGGTGGGCCGGCCCCTCAGGTTTACTTTGAGAGACTGTTATGTGACCCTGCTGAGGCAACCTTTGGACCACAGATGCCCATGCAAAAACTTTTACCATTAGAGTGTAATGGAAAGCAGATTTTAACATTCAGGGAAAATGTGCTTTCAGAAATATTAAAGATCTTTATGTGGAAAAGGCATCTTTTTAACTGAGTCCCCACAGGAAACACATTTCCCCTTGGGTGTTATGTAACATAAGCATGGTTCGGGCTTTGAGATAGAGTTCAGGCAATTTAATGGGGGACAAGCAACAATCTCAAGCTATCCAGACTTGAACTTGAAAGAAGTACAGATGGAAAAAATATAATATGATCAAAATTTATACAAGATTGCTCTGATCAGGAAATCAGTTCATCAAAAGCAATGGTTTGCAGAGTATTTATAAGTCCATAATTTGAAATATTCCTTTCTCCATAAGCTGCCTTTTAATACTTCATTGAATGATAAATGCAAGGCAGAATACTATACATAATAAATTCCTACAACTGACTAATCCTTTCATAATTATTTGTGTGTATAGAGAATAATGTACTGCTCTGCAGACAACACCAGGTCTGAATTTACTTAAATGACTTTATTAACATAAACATTGGAAAAATATGTATTCATTTGTCTATGGACCATCTCTTGGTGTTATTATCTCTAGCAATAATAATCATAATATTGTATACACTACTCATAATTAAATCATTTTTTTCTTTTCATTTATAAAATGCTGAAGGTTTTGCACACTCATTTCTAAATATACAGATGTCAAGGCTAAGGTACTACAAAGTCATTAAAACTGAATTTTTATGCATTGATCTAGCAGGAAGCAGTTTCCCCTGATGTCAGTGAAAGAAAATTACTGCTTTTTTCTCTGTGACCCTTCCCAGAGAAATAAACTGGCATTTATATATTGTAAACAGCCAAACAGCATCTTTTAAATATAAAACTTTACAGTCAAGTGCCAGTAGTTAGATCTGATATGAATTTTCTGATGAGCATTATGGTATAATGTGTAAAATGCCAGGAAAACAAAGACTTATAGAAAGAGAATTCCTCAAGGGAAACCAAGCTCCAAACCTGTCAGTCAAAACCTCAGGCACATTTTTATCCCTATATCCAGCCAGTGGTATTGCTACTGAGCGAGAAAGAATATAAAATCTGAATAACTGCACGGCACACGGTAGACCTTTGTTATGACCTCTGGCTTTGCATGTAAACAATGTCTTCACAGGGGAGAAATCATCAGTTTGGAGGCAGAGAATTTGAAGAAACATCTTTGCCAAACATTTGCCTATGCCTATTTCCCATCATTCCTCATATATCCTGAACGGTCTTAGAGTTATAAGTATCAGTTAACTGCTATAGTACCTGCTTTGTACGTCATGTCCACTCTAAAACAAAAAGCGTTTGTAATTTTTTAAATCTTTATCCTTATCTTTCTCTCTGTTTTTTGAATTTAATTTTGACTGTAATGACCATGCCTAAAAATATCGATAATATTTTCATGAAATATTGAAGAAATCTATGTCTTTCTCACAGACAGGCTAACATTGCAGTTCCTGTTGGTGAGAAATTTGGGGTCCTATTATGACAACCAAGCAGGGTTTGCACCTATCTGTCGCTTATCTTTCCAGCTGCAATGATTTTCTCATGGTTGCAAGCACAACAATGTATTTTTTTAACATCTTTATTGGAGTAAAATTGCTTTACAATGGTGTGTTAATTTCTGCTTTATAACAAAGTGAAGCAGCTATACATATGCATATATCCGCATATCTCCTCCCTCTTGCATCTCCCTCCCACACTCCCTATCCCACCCTGTAGGTAGACAAAAAGCACCAAACTGAACTATATCCCTGTGCTATGTGGCTGTTTCCCACTAGCTATCTATTTCACATTTGGTAGTGTATATACGTCCATGCCACTCTCTCACTTCATCCCAGCTTACCCTTCCCCCTCCCCGTGTCCTCAAGTCCATTCTCTACATCTGCGACTTTATTCCTGTCCTGCCCCTAAGTTCGTCAAAACCATTTTTTTTTTAGATTCCATATATATGTGTTAGCATACGCTATTTGTTATTCTCTTTCTGACTTGCTTCACTCTGTATGACAGACTCTAGGTCCATGCACCTCACTACAAATAACTCAATTTCATTTCTTTTTATGGCCCAGTAATATTCCATTGTATACATGTGCCACATCTTCTTTATCCATTCATCTGTCAATGGACACTTAGTTTGCTTCCATGTCCTGGCTACTGTAAATAGAGCTGCAATGAACATTGTGGTACATGACTCTTTTTGAATTATGGTTTTCTCAGGGTATATGCCCAGTAGTGGGATTGCTGGGTCATATGGTAGTACTATTTTTAGTTTTTTGAAGGACCCTCCATACTGTTCTCCATAGTGGCTGTATCAATTTACACTCCCACCAGCAGTGCAAGAGGGTTTCCTTTTCTCCACACCCTCTCCAGCATTTACTGTTTGTAGATTTTTTGATGATGGCCATTCTGACCGGTGTGAAGTGATACCTCATTGCAGTTTTGATTTGCATTTCTCTAATGATTAGTGATGTTGAGTATCCTTTCATGTATTTGTTGGCAATCTGTATATCTTCTTTGGATAAATGTCTCTTTAGGTCTTCTGACCATTTTTTGATTGGGTTGTTTGTTTTTTTGATACTGAGCTGCATGAGCTGCTTGTAAATTTTGGAGATTAATCCTTTGTCGGTTGCTTCGTTTTCAAATATTTTCTCCCATTCTGAGGGTTGTCTTTTCGTCTTGTTTATGGTTTCCTTTGCTGTGCATAATCTTTAAAGTTTCATTAGGTCCCATTTGTTTATTTTTGTTTTTATTTCCATTTCTCTAGGAGGTGGGTCAAAAAGGATCTTGCTGTGATTTATGTCATCGATTGTTCTGCCTGTGTTTTCCTATCAGAGTTGTATAGTATCTGGCCTTATAGTTAAGTCTTTAATCCATTTTGAGTTTATTATGGTGTATGGCGTTAGGTATTCTTCTAATTTCATTCTTTTACATGTACTGTCCAGTTTTCCCAGCACCACTTATTGAAGAGGCTATCTTTTCTCCATTGTATATTCTCACCTCCTTTATCAAAGATAAGGTGACCATATGTACGTGGGTTTATGTCTGAGCTTTCTATGCTGTTCCATTGATCTATATTTCCGTTTTTGTGCCAGTACCATACTGTCTTGATTACTCTAGCTTTGTAGCATAGTCTGAAGTCAGCCAGCCTGATTCATCCAGCTTTGTTTTCCTTTCTCAAAATTGCTTTGGCTATTCGGGGTCTTTTGTGTTTCTATACAAATTGTGATTTTTTTTGTTCTAATTTTGTGAAAAATGCCATTGGAAGTTTGATGGGGATTTCATTGAATCTGTAGATTCCTTGAGGTAGTAGAGTCATTTTCACAATGTTGATTCTTCCAATCCAAGAACATGGTATATCTCTCCATCTGCATGTATCATCTTTAATTTCTTTCAGCAGTGTCTTCTAGTTTTCTGCATACAGGTCTTTTGTATCCCTAGGTAGGCTTATTCCTAGGTATTTTATTCTTTTTGTTGCTGTGGTAATGGGAGTGTTTCCTTAATTTCTCTTTCAGATTTTTCATCATTAGGGTATAGGAATGCAAGAGAATTCTGTGTGTTAATTTTGTATCCTGCTAATTTACCAGATTCATTGATTAGCTCTAGTAGTCTTCTGGTAGCATCTTTAGGAATCCCTTTGTATAGTATCATGTCATCTGCAAACAGTGACAGTTTTACTTCTTCTTTTCTGATTTGGTTTCCTTTTATTTCTTTTTCTTCTCTGATTGCTGTGGCTAAAATTCCAAAACTACATTGAATAATAGTGGTGAGAGTGGGCAGTTTTGTCTTGTGTCTGATCTTAATGGAAATGGTTTCAATTTTTCACCGTTGAGAACGATGTTGCATATGGGTTTGTCATATATGGTCTTTATTATGTTGAGGTAATTTCCCTCTATGCCTACTTCCTGGAGGGTTTTTTTGTTTTTTATTTTTTACATCTTTATTGGTGTATAATTGCTTTACAATGGTTTGTTAGTTTCTGCTTTATGACAAAGTGAATCAGTTATACATATACATATGTTCCCATATCTCCTCCCTCTTGCGTTTCCCTCCCTCCCACCCTCCCTATCCCACCCATCCAGGTGGTCCCAAAGCACCAAGCTGATCTACATGTGCTATGCAGCCGCCCCCCACTAGCTATCTAATTTACATTTGGTAGTGTATATATATCCATGCCACTCTCTCACTTTGTCACAGCTTACCCTTCCCCCTCCCCATATCCTCAAGTCCATTCTCTAGAAGGTCTGAGACTTTATTCCCATCTTACCCTTAGGTTCTTCATGACATTTTTTTTTCTTAGGTTCCATATATATGTGTTAGCATACGGTATTTGTCTTTGTCTTTCTGACTTCACTCTCTCTATGACAGACTCTAGGTCCATCCACCTCACTACAAATAACTCAGTTTCGTTTCTTTTTATGGCTGAGTAATATTCCATTGTATATATGTGCCACATCTTCTTTATCCATTCATCCTATGATGGACACTTAGGTTGCTTCCATCTCCTGGCTACTGTACACTGAACATTTCATACCGTGCAATGAACATTTTGGTACATGACTCTTTCTGAATTATGGTTTTCTCAGGGTATATGCCCAGTAGTGAGATTGCTGGGTCATATGGTAGTTTTATTTGTAGTTTTTTAAGGAACCTCCCTACTGTTCTCCATAGTGGCTGTACCAATTCACATTCCCAACAGCAGTGCCAGAGTGTTCTCTTTTCTCCACACCCACTCCAGCGTTTATTGTTTCTAGATTTTTTGATGATGGCCATTCTGACTGGTGTGAGATGATATCTCATTGTAGTTTTGATTTGCATTTCTCTAATGATTAATGATGTTGAGCATTCTTTCATGTGTTTGTTGGCACTCTGTATATCTTCTTTGGAGAAATGTCTATTTAGGTCTTCTGACCATTTTTGGATTGGGTTGTTTTGGTTTTTTGTTATTGAGCTGCAATATTTGCAAATATTTTCTCCCATTCTGAGGGTTGTCTTTTCGTCTTGTTTATGGTTTCCTTTGCTGTGCAAAAGCTTTGAAGTTTCATTAGGTCCCATTTGTTTATTTTTGTTTTTATTTCCATTTCTCTAGGAGGTGGGTCAAAAAGGATCTTGCTGTGATTTATGTCATAGAGTGTTCTGCCTATGTTTTCCTCTAAGAGTTTGATAGTTTCTGGCCTTACATTTAGGTTTTTAATCCATTTTGAGCTTATTTTTGTGCATGGTGTTAGGGAGTGATCTAGTCTCATACTTTGACATGTACCTGTCTAGTTTTCCCAGCACCACTTATTGAAGAGTCTGTCCTTTCTCCACTGTACATTCCGGCCTCCTTTATCAAAGATAAGGTGACCCTATGGACATGGGTTTGTTTCTGGGCTTTCTATCCTGTTCCATTGATCTATCTTTCTGTTTTTGTGCCAGTACCATACTGTCTTGATTACTGTAGCTTTGTAGTATAGTCTGAAGTCAGGGAGCCTGATTCCTCCAGCTCCGTTTTTCATTCTCAAGATTGCTTTGGGTATTTGTGGTCTTTTGTGTTTCCATACAAATTGTGAAATGTTTTGTTCTAGTTCTGTGAAAAATGCCAGTGGTAGTTTGATAGGGATTGCATTGAATCTGTAGATTGCTTTAGATAGTAGAGTCATTTTCACAATGTTGATTCTTCCAATCCAAGAACATGGTATATCTCTCCATCTATTTGTGTCATCTGTAATTTCTTTCATCAGTGTCTTATAATTTTCTGCATACAGGTCTTTTGTCTCCTTAGGTAGGTTTATTCCTAGATATTTTATTCTTTTTGTTGCAGTGGTAAATGGGAGTGTTTTCTTGATTTCACTTTCAGATTTTTCATCATTAGTGTATAGGAATGCCAGAGATTTCCGTGCATTAATTTTGTATCCTGCTACTTTAGCAAATTCATTGATTAGCTCTAGTAGTTTTCTGGTAGCATCTTTAGGATTCTCTATGTATAGTATCATGTCCTCTGCAAACAGTGACAGCTTTACTTCTTGTTTTCCGATTTGGATTCCTGGAGGGTGTTTATCATAAATGGGTGTTGAATTTTGTCAAAAGCTTTTTCTGCATCTATCCAGATGAACATATGGTTTTTCTCCTTCAATTTGTTAATATGGTTTATCACATTGATTGATTTGCATATATTGAAGAATCCTTGCATTCCTGGGATAAACCCTACTTGATCATGTTGTATGATCCTTTTAATGTGCTGCTGGATTCTGATTGCTAGTATTTTGTTGATGAGTTTTGCACCTATATTCATCAGTGATATTGACCTGTAGTTTTCTTTTTTTGTGACATCTTTGTCTGATTTTCGTATCAGGGTGATGGTGGCCTCATGGAATGAGTTTGGGAATGGTCCGCTCTCTGCTCTATTTTGGAAGACTTTGAGAAGGATAGGTGTTAGCTCTTCTCTAAATGTTTGATAGAATTCTCCTGTGAAGCATCTGGTCCTGGGCTTTTGTTACAAGTATCTAATTTCTATTTTCCACTCTATGCTTTTTATATTCTATACTGCCCTCTGAAATATTCTTTCTCTCGTCTCTTCAGTGACAATCCTAGCAATATTTATAGCTGAACTCCTCTCTGAAGCTTTCTTTAATGATTTCAGACAAGTTTAATAGCACTTAATAGATTTAATACTACTTTTGCTCTTGTTCTAGATTGTGTGCTTGCATGTACAAATACATAAATTACTTTTTAAATCAAATATAAATTGCTTGGGACCAAAGGATATGTCTTCTTTTAACCCCTGTAGTCCTTTCAATGCTAACTTTCATTGTAAGACTATGAGGAGTCTTATCTCACTAAAAGCCATCCTTCTTTTAAATTATAAGGAGATGTGGTACATATATACAGTGGAATATTACTCAGCCATAAAAAAGAGTGAAATAATGTCATTTGCAGCAACACAGATGGACCTAGGTATTATCATACTAAGTGAAGCAAGTCAGACAAAGAGAAATATTATATGATATAGCTTATATGTGGAATCTAAAAAAATGCTACAAATGAACTCATTTACAAAACAGAAATAGACTCACAGACATAAAACCAATTTATGGTTACCAAAGGAAAACGGGAGAGTTGGAATAAATTAGGAGCTTGGGATTAACAGATACACATTACTGTATATAAAATAGATAAACAACAAGGACCTACTGTATAGCACAGGGAACCATCCTCAATATCTCGTAATAACCTATAATGGAAAAGAATATATGTATAAATATTTATCACTGAATCACTTTGCTGTATACCTGGAACTAACACAACATGGCAAATCAGCTTCAATAAAAATTTTGAAAAATAAAAAAATTAAGTACTGAGTACTAAAAAAATAAATAAAATATAAGGTGTCTTTCTAAAATGAGAAGTAGTCTGTTCATATTGATTCGAACCTGAAATCCTTGCTAGCTGTGATAGGACCCTCTTTGATCGTACCTGTTCCTTCCCTCCAACTTCATCCCAAACCTACAATTGCTTTTGTGCTCTTGTGGCCAGGAATTGGGTGTCTTACAGCACACACCAGTGCATATGTTTATAGTTCATCATCTCCCTGTCCTGTCAGTCCTTCTCATTCACCTATTAATTCTTTTTTTTTTTTTGCGGTACGCGGGCCTCTCACTGTTGTGGCCTCTCCCGTTGCGGAGCACAGGCTCCGGACGCACAGGCTCAGCGGCCATGGATCACGGGCCTAGCCACTCCGTGGCATGTGGGATCTTCCCAGACCGGCGCACGAACCTGTGTCCCCTGCATCGGCAGGCGGACTCTCAACCACTGCGCCACCAGGGAAGCCCACACCTATTAATTTTGAATCGCCTTTTAAGATTCAGGTCAAGTAACACTTCCTCATGGAAGCCTTGCCCCTGGAGGCACATGCACTCTGCTACGAGTAACATCTGTCCTCTGATAGTGCCTGAGCTTCCTTCCCCTCTGTCTGGGCCCGTTTCATATTACACAGTATTCTAAAGTACTGTCAACGTCTCTTCTTTTCCCTGGGGCACTGTAAACTCTTCAAGGAAAAAGGGCTGTGTTTTATCTGTCCCTGAATTCCTTGCATGTGGCAGAGGACCATCACATGGTAAGCAGGTAACCAATCTCACGAGAAGTGAGGTTACAAGGATGCTGAATGCCTGCTTCTCAAGTACATTGTGGTTTACTGCCTGGGGCTGAACTTCAGTTACATCTTTAAGTAGGTTAATAATGATGACCCATAAAATAAGTGAATGTGTTTGTAAAACTAAAGTGCTGTCCAGCACTGGTTAATTTTTAGTATGCGTGAAACTTTATCAAGGAGCATTGAATTTTAAATTGATTTTATTATGAATATGTACATTGTTAGGCCAAGTAGTGATGAACCTCACTGTTTTTTGCCTTGTCAGACTGTTTCCTTGCCACAGGTGATCACAGGCTTAGGCAAACCCAGACCGTATTTAGCTGTTGGCTTTCTGTTTCCCTTAACACAGGAGGTGAATGCTAACCCCTTGCATGTGGAACAGTCCTGGCTTCAGTCCCCTGCCACCTGCCAGCTCTGGGCTCTCAGGATGCTCCTGGGAGAATCATAGGAATGCGGATGAACCCCTGAAAGAGACCTGATGGTGCAGAGAAGGCATTCGACAGAGGATCATGAAGCAGAGAGCAAAGAAGTGGGGTTGAAAAGAGGGAGGTATACGCGGAGATTGTTTTTCATCTCAAAATGTGCCATTGTATTCTACATTCTCCTTGAAACCTTTCAAGGGCTCCATTTGCATATATTAGATGCTTACTTCTTTTCACATCATGTTCTCCATTCCTACTGAATTACGTGTCAATCTATGAACTGTTTCTCCTTTGCACTTCTGTCACTTTAGAATGTTAACAATTGCAAGTAGAGGTTTTCCATAGTGTGTTTTCCTCTTGGTACAACTTCTTTTGAATCTATCCTGTGTATACAGAAAGATCTCAAGCGTGTGGGCCAGTCAGAATGAAGCCAAGCCCGCACTGGTGGAAGTCTACATTCTAGAAGGGCTCCAAAGACACAAGGACACACTGTTGCAGTGATTACGGTACTCAAACCTACCTAGAGTAGTCGCAAGGATACTTCTTTAGCACTATTTTCACATTAATTCTATTATTGTTTAAATATAATTGCGTTTCTCTAGTTGATGTAAGTAAGTCCTTTGCTTAAAATATTTCATTTTGTTTCAACTGTTAATTTATTTTCTGAAATGAGTGTAATAAATACAACTTTTTATTTGTCCTAACAATTAAAATGCATGGATTAACCCCCAGTTTGTACAAATGCAGAATCATTATTATCCCTAACAACGTAAAACTCTGACAAATTAGATGTCACTATTTCTTAAGGAAAATTGATCATAAGATTTTTTTTGGACCTAAAAATCTGCATTTTTCTCAAGCACATTTAACATGCATTCATGGGAGAAGGATCATCTTTTTTC
Source organism: Delphinapterus leucas (assembly GCF_059928025.1). Taxonomy (NCBI): domain Eukaryota; kingdom Metazoa; phylum Chordata; class Mammalia; order Artiodactyla; family Monodontidae; genus Delphinapterus; species Delphinapterus leucas. The sequence goes on from NC_143145.1 coordinate 52,969,449, forward strand.
TGTTTCATATACAACTCTGTTAAGTGGTATCTTATGTTTTCTTACACTTCCTGCATATAACTTAAAGAAAAAAAAAAGACACCCAAAAAGAGAATAGAGGGAATGAATGTCTCAATCCTTCTTTAATTGTATCACTGATTCTTGGGGGGGTATTGTGTGATAGCTTCTGTATTTTCTCTACTCCCTCCCTCCCCAATTTTACTGAGTTACTGTAGTTGACTATAACATTGTATAAGTTTAAAGAGTACAACATAATTTGATACATGCATATAGTGTGAAATGATTACCACAATAAATCTAGTTAACACCTGTCACCTCACATAGTTGCAACATTTTTTAATTTGTGATGAGAACTTTGAAGATTTACTCTCTTAGCAATTTTCAAATATACAAAACAGTATTGTTAACTTTAATCATTATGTTGTACATTACATCCCTAAGACTTTTTATTTTATAATTATAGGTTTGTGCCCTTTGACCACCTTCAACTATTTCCCCTACACCCCAGCTCCCACATGTGGCAACCACTAATTTGATGCCTTTTTATGAGTTTTGTTTTTTTTCAGATTCCATTTAATTGAGGCCATACACTGTTTGTCTTTCTCTGATTTATTTCACTTAGTATAATGCCTTCTCTACTTTCTTGATGACTTGGTTATTTGCCCTAATTTAATAACAACAAAAAATGTTTATTGAAGACCCCTGTGAATATTAAGACTAAATTTACAAACTGTCTCACACGTTTACAAAATATCTCACAGTTATTTAACTAATCTTTCTATTGTTTACACGTATTCTAACAACACATTTGATTCCCAGTTGATTTTCAGTTTATTTTAGTGAATTTTCTGGCCACTTTGGCCTCATAGTTGTTGATGAAAATAGTCTGTAAAAATTGAGAAAAATTATTTATCATTTTTTTCTGTTTTTTTGACAATCTGTTCACTCCTACATGCCTCAGACACTAGTATTTATTGATATTTTTGTTATAGTGCTTAAAGGATTTGTGTACCTTCTGTTAATGGTGAGATCACCACCTTGCTACAGAATTAACCTTGTCTTCAGTTAAGCTGTGAGTAAATGTGGTGCTGCAGAAATGGGTGGCCTTTTACTCTGTTCACACACGAACATGTGAACAAAAAAACGGAAAGAAACACAGTAAATTGTTGTTGTGACTGAAGTAACTTACTATGTAGGTCTATGGGTTTTAATTATTTCTTCCTTCTGGGATTCTACTTGCTTACTTCTTTTTTTCTTATACAGGATATGTCAGCATTTAGAGCCAATTCTGTTCTTCAGTGATGTGAGAGAAATATCAGTTGAAACTTATGTCACTGGTTGCAGCAGGGGATTGGGACCATAAAAAAATGGTTATGAATTCGGGAATATGCCTTGCATAAAGTGAGTCAGGAAAGATCTGAACTTTTCCCAAAGACTTATAGAGCCTGAAAATAAAGCCTGGTTATAAGGGAAGAGAACTCTAAGAAGACAAACTTTCAGTTAAACTAAAATGAAAATAGCTACAGAAAAACATTTTAGCCAAATAAATCTAGCAATATTTTCAGAGTTTCAGTTTCAAAAAAAAGAAAAACAAAAAACAAAACTAAAGAACAATAAGAGATATTTTTATATGTAAACCTAAGAGATGTGGCCAAATGATACTTCTTGGAAAATATGTGTGAATTTCTTATTGGATAATTTATATCAGTATGGACTCATGGATATATATTTTATTCTAAAGGGTAAAGCCCAATGCTATCATATTAGTTTTGTTCTCGTATTGATTATTAAGAGCTTCCACTCTATATTTAAATAAATATTTTAGAAAAAAATAAACTACGTAAAACATTCAAGTAGCTGGAAAAAAATGACAGGCATGAAAAGTGTTTAAAGTAATTAATAATAAAGATAACAATTAACCAAATATAAAAACAAAATAAGAAAATTAAATCCAGTGCTTTAAAGGGACCAAAGATACATTCTATGTAAACCAGGTTTTTTTAAAGGCTATTAGTTTTGAGATATGAAAGAGACTGAGAAACCATGTGGCTACTAATTATAATCTGCTGTGAATAAATCTGAAAGATATTATATGAAAAAAATTTCAGACACACATAAATGCTGAAATCAAGTTAGGTCAAATTGAGAAACCAGAATAGACCAATGACTATAGAAAATGTGTTAGAAATTGTACTTTATGCCTCTACTAAAATCTCTCCTTCTCCACCAGATCTACTGTGACCACTATTTAAAACTGTAGCCCCTCTACTCATTTCCTCTTTCTCAAACCCCTAGACCTTGCTGTACTTTTAATTCTCTTCAGCAGTATTTATCAATGTCTAAGATACTACACTGCTTACCTATTTATAATGCTTGTTGTTGACTGTCTCCCTCGCTAGAGTGTAGTATCAAAAGCTCAAAGCTAGGGCTTCCCTGGTGGCACAGTGGTTGAGAGTCCACCTGCTGATGCGGGAGACGTGGGTTCGTGCCCCGGTACGGGAGGATCCCACTTGCCATGGAGCGGCTGGGCCCGTGAGCCATGGCCGCTGAGCCTGCGCGTCCAGAGCCTGTGCTCCACAACGGGAGAGGCCACAACAGTGAGAGGCCTGTGTACCGCAAAAAAAAAAAAAAAAAAAAAAAAAAGCTCAAAGCTGTTTGTCTGTATTGGTCACTGATATATCCCAAGAATCTCGGACATTTTCTAGTATACAGCAAACATCAAAAGTTTTTGTTGAATAATAATAAAAAAATAAATGAACATAAAAAGCATTCCTATTAAAGTGAAAAAAAGATAAGAGGCATGTTACACTACTATTATTACATGTTACTCTGGAGGTCTTAGACTATTGTGACTAGAAAAGATATAAATCCATACATATATGTATATGGCAATTCATATATATAATTTGTAAATAATTTTGAAAATTATAGTTAAAACCTCATGTTTAAAATAGAAATAACAATCAAAATAAACCACAGAATCGTACCCAATATAAAAAAATACAAAGTTTTGGTGAAATGTATTTTAAAAGCCTTTAATAAAAAGTTCTATTATGTTTCTGGATGAGAAGATAAAATTTCGTAAGAAATTTCACTTCTCTCTAAATTACTCTAAAAACACTAAAAACAATTACAATTAAAATCACAGTATGATATTTCATGAGAGTTAACAAGATGATTATAAAATTCATCTGCAAGAGTAAATAATAGACCTAAGACTCAAGTCAGGAAATCCATTAAAAGACAAAGATACTAAGATTGAATTAAGCCATCAAAAAATTTGAAAAATCCCACTTAAAATCAAAGTGATGTAGATCATTTAAAATGAAAGTACATACTCAGATTTAACATGCAAGTATAAAGAAACAAAAAGGCTCTTAGGACAAATCAAGCTTCAAAATGTGTCTCACTATGAGGTTCCTTCTAAGCAGACATGTCCAGCACATGTCCACGTTCAAGAAATGGACATATTTAGGGGTGCAGGACCCCCACCACCATTTCCGCATGTCTGGTTGAACTGAGGATGTATTCTAGATCCAAGGGCAATCAATTCTCAGGCAAATGTGTGGCTTATGAATGACACGAGTATGATGAAATCATGAATGAGATCAATCAAATTCTCTCTCTTGGTATATTGACCTAGAAAAAAATGAGTTAATGGGGCAATAAAGCTAAAAAGATTCTATGAAGAAGAGTAGGGGCAATGTCATAATGAAACGTACACTGCATAGGTAACATGAAGGACCGGAAATCAGGAAATTAAGAAGGAAGTGGAGGGAAAGGGAAAAGATATTTTGAGGAGGGGATGAGGAGTTGGATAAGTAGACAGAATCAGGAAATGAAAATCAGAGAGAAGCAGAGACATCATGAGAAAAATAGCAAATGACCCACAAGAGATTTTAAAAATTAGGCATTCATTAGAAATTCCTCTATTTCTAAAGCAGGGGTCAGTAATCTACAGCCCACTGGCCACATACAGCCATCCCCCTTTTTCTGTACTACTCACAAATAAGTAATTTTTTTGCAGTTTTAATAATTTAAAAATCAAAATAATATTTAGTCATGAATTAAAATATATAAAATTCCAATTTCAGTGTCCATAAATGAAGTTATTAGAACATAGGCATACACATTTGTTTATGGATTGTCTATGGTTGTTTCTATGCTACATTGGTTGAATAATTTGCCTCAGAGACTCTTTGTGTGTGTGTGTGTGTGTTGATTATATCGCTTTGCACTGATGCTTGGTGCACTGCAAATCGATGACATGCAGTTAAAACTCAGTGTTTTTAGCCATGATGTGTGACAGGACACATATATTCGAAGATGAAAGATGTAAAATCTTATAAAAGATCATCATTAAATTTTGCAGTTTGCAAATGATTTTGATGATAGGGATCATTAACTCTGAGTCCAAATTCAAGGAATGCTATCCCCTCAGAAAAGAACTCTTCTCATTAGTAAACTTGTATTACAAAATTTTATTCAACTTTTATTAAATTTTGAGGAAATTTATTTTCTCTCTTACATAAATACATAAATATCATCTTCAATTTTGAATTCTTTCTGCAAAACCTTAAATACTGAACAGAAAAAAAAGTGGTTTGTTTTTGGGATTTTTTTTGTAGTTTTACAGAAAACCTCTGTGAACCTCTGCTGTAAAGGATTTCCATTTTGGATTTCAATGCACATATATGCTCACAGTATGTCTATGATGGTTAATTTTGTGTCAACTTGTCTGGGCCAAGGGATGCACACATAGCTAATTAAATACTATTTCTGGGTGTGTCTGTGAAGGTTTTTTTCTGTCTTCCACCTTTAAATTAATATAGAGAGAAGTGACATATATTGGTTCTGTTTCTCTGGAGAACACTGACTAGTATACATCTTTTGTTTGAGAGAAATTCAGGAATTTTTCTTGAGAAAGATAAAAGGAACAACTACAAAATTAGGAATGAGTGACAATAGTGTTGTCTATAATGTAAAAATGCAAAGCAAAATTTATTAGATAAAATTAAGTGAATAACTTCATAATAAAAAGTTGTAGGTACTAATGAATGCATAATAGTAATGACTCCATGTTTTACATAAAGAATCAATTAGAAAAAAAGACAGATTTATATAAATAACCCTTTTGTCAGAAATTAATACTTTTTTTACTTGCAACCATTCAACTAGACAAAAAAATAAGAAAGAAGAGGACTTTCAAGATGGTGGAGGAGTAAGACGTGGAGATCACCTTCCTCCCTACAAATACATCAGAAATACATCTACATGTGGAACAGCTCCTACAGAACACCTACTGAACGCTGGCAGAAGACCTCAGACTTCCCGAAAGACGCCCTCAGGCGACCTACACACAGATGCGGGGCCAAATCCAAAGCTGAACACAAGGAGCTGTGTGAACAAAGAAGAGAAAGGGAAATCTCTCCCAGCAGCCTCAGGAGCAGCGAATTAAATCTCCACAATCAACTTGATGTACCCTGCATCTTTGGAATACATGAATAAACAACGAATCATTCCAAAATTGAGGTGGTGGACTTTGGGGGCAACTGTAGAATTGGGGTTTGTTTTCTGCATCTAATTTGTTTCTGGTATTATGTTTATCTTAGTTTAGTATTTAGAATTTATTATAGTATGTAGATTTGATTCTGCCTTTATATATATATATATATATATATATATATATATATATATATGTATTTCCTGTGTCTGTTTTTCTGAGTGTATATGTGTATGCTGCTTTGTGTGTTTTGTCTGTGAGCGTGTATGTGTATGCTTCTTTCTGTGATTTTGTCTGTATAGCTTTGCTTTTACGATTTGTCCTAGGGTTCTGTCTGACCATTTCTTTTTTCTTTTTTTTTCTTTTAATTTAATTTTTAGCACTTGTTATCATTGCTGGTTTGGTTGCTCTCTTCTTTCATTCTTTTTTTATTACTTTTTAATTTTTAATTATTTTATTTGATTTGATTTTTTATTTTATCTTTCTTTTTTCTTTTTTTCTTTCTTTCTTTCCTTCCTTCCTCCTTTCTTTCTCCCTTTTCTTCTGAGCTGTGTGGCTGACAGGGTCATCGTGCTCTGGCAGGGTGTCAGGCCTGTGCCTCTGAGGTACGAGAGCCAAGTTCAGGACACTGGGCCACCAGAGACCTCCCAGCTCCACATAATAACAAATGGTGAAAGCTTTCCCAGAGATCTCCATCTCAATGCTATGACCCAGCTCCACTCAACGACCAGCAAGCTACAGTGCTGGACACCCTATGCGAACAATTAGCAATACAGGAACACAACCCCACCCATTAGAGAAAGGCAGCCTAAAATTATAATAATGTTACAGACACCCCAAAACACACCACCAGGCACAGTCCTACCCACCAGAAAGACAAGATCCAGCCTCATCCAACAGAACACAGGCACCAGTCCCCTTCACCAGGAAGCCTACAAAACTCACTAAACCAACCTTGGTCACTGGGGGCAGACACCAAAAACAATTGGAACTCCGAACCTGCAGCCTGCGAAAAGGAGACCCCAAACACAATGAGTTAAGCAAACTGAGAAGACAGAGAAACACACAGCAGATGAAGGAGCAAGGTAAAAACCCATCAGACCAAACAAATGAAGAGGAAATAGGCAGTCTACCTGAAAAAGAACTCAGAGTAATGATAGTAAAGACGATCCAAAATCTTGGAAATAGAATGGAGAAAATGCAAAAAATGTTCAACAAGGACCTAGAAGAACTAAAGAAGAACAAACAATGATGAACAACACAATAAATTGAAATTAAAAATACTCTGGAAGGACTCAATTGTGAAATAAATGAGGCAGAAGAATGGATAAGTGACCTGGGAGATAAAATAGTGGAAATAACTACTGCAGAGAAGAATAAAGAAAAAAGAATGAAAATAACTGAGGACAGTCTCAGAGACCTCTGGGACAACATTAAACACACCAACATTCAAATTATAGGGTTCCAGAAGAAGAGAAAGAGAAAGGGACTGAGAAAATATTTGAAGAGATTATAGCTGAAAACTTCCCTAATATGGGAAAGGAAATAGTTAATCAAGTCCAGGAAGCACAGAGAGTCCCACACAAGATAAATACAAGGAGAAATACGCCAAGACACATATTAATCAAACTGTCAAAAATTAAATACAAAGAAAGCATATTAAAAGCAGCAAGGGAAAAACAACAAATAACACACAAGGGAATCCCCATAAGGTTAACAGCTGATCTCTCAGCAGAAACCCTACAAGCCAGAAGGGAGTGGCAGGACATACTGAAAGTGATAAAGGAGAAAAACCTGCAACCAAGACTACTCTACACTGCAAGGATCTCATTCAGGTTTGATGGAGAAATTAAAACCTTTACAGACAAGCAAAAGCTGAAAGAGTTCAGCACCACCAAACCAGCTTTACAACAAAGGCTAAAGGAACTTCTCTAGACAAGAAACACAGGAGAAGGAAAAGACGAACCCAAATAACGAACCCAAAACAATTTAGAAAATGGGAATAGGAACATACATATCAATAATTACCTTAAACGTAAATGGACTAAATGCTCCCACCATAAGACACAGATTGGCTGAATGGATAGAAAAACAAGACCCTTATATATGCTGTCTAAAAGAGACCCACTTCAGACCTAGAGACACATACAGACTGAAAGTATGGGGATGGAAAAAGATATTCCATGCAAATGGAAACCAAAAGAAAGCTGGAGTAGCAATTCTCATATCAGACAAAATAGACTTTAAAATAAGGACTATTAAAAGAGACAAAGAAGGACACTACATAATGATCAAGGGGTCAATCCAAGAAGAAGATATAACAATTGTAAATATTTATGCACCCAACATAGGAGCACCTCAATACATAAGGGAAATACTAACAGCCATAGAAGGGGAAATCGACAGTAACACATTCAGAGTAGGGGACTTTAACACCCCACTTTCACCAATGGACAGATCATCCAAAATGAAAATAAATAAGTAAACACAAGCTTTAAATGATACATTAAACAAGATGGACTTAATTGATATTTATAGGACACTCCATCCAAAAAAAACAGAATACACATTTTCCTCAAGTGCTCATGGAACACTCTCCAGGATAGATCATATCTTGGGTCACAAATCAAGCCTTGGTAAATTTAAGAAAATTGAAATTGTTTCAAGTATCTTTTCTGACAACAACGCCATGAGACTAGATATCAATTACAGGAAAAGATGTGTAAAAACTACAAACACATGGAGGCTAAACAATACACTACTTAATAATGAAGTGATCACTGAAGAAATCAAAGAGGAAATAAAAAAATACCTAGAAACAAATGACAATGGAGACACAACGACCCAAAACCTATGGGATGCAGCAAAAGCAGTTCTAAGGGGGAAGTTTATAGCAATACAAGCCCACCTTAAGAAGCAGGAAACATCTCGAATAAACAACCTAACCTTGCACCTCAAGCAATTAGAGAAAGAAGAACAAAAAAAACCCCAAAGCTAGCAGAAGGAAAGAAATCATAAAAATCAGATCAGAAATAAATGAAAAAGAAATAAAGGAAACGATAGCAAAGATCAATAAAACTAAAAGCTGGTTCTTTGAGAAGATAAACAAAATAGATAAACCAGTAGCCAGACTCATCAAGAAAAAAAGGGAGAAGACTCAAATCAATAGAATTAGAAATGAAAAAGGAGAAGTAACAACTGACACTGCAGATATAAAAAAATTCATGAGAGATTACTACAAGCAACTCTATGCCAATAAAATGGACAATCTGGAAGCAATGGACAAATTCTTAGAAATGCACAACCTGCCAAGACTGAATCAGGAAGAAATAGAAAATATGAACAGACCAATCACAAGCACTGACATTGAAACTGTGATTAAAAATCTTCCAACAAACAAGAGCCCAGGACCAGATGGCTTCACAGGTGAATTCTATCAAACGTTTAGAGAAGAGCTAACACCTATCCTTCTCGAACTCTTCCAAAATATAGCAGAGGGAGGAACACTCCCAAATTCCTTCTACGAGGCCACCATCACCTTGATACCAAAACCAGACAAGGATGTCACAAAGAAAGAAAACTACAGGCCAATATCACTGATGAACATAGATGCAAAATTCCTCAACAAAATACTAGCAAACAGAATCCAACAGCACATTAAAAGGATCATACACCATGATCAAATGGGGTTTATTCCAGGAATGCAAGGATTCTTCAATATACGCAAATCTATCAATGTGATAAACCATATTAACAAATTGAAGGAGAAAAACCATATGATCATCTCAATAGATGCAGAGAAAGCTTTCGACAAAATTCAACACCCATTTATGATAAAAACCCTGCAGAAAGTAGGCATAGAGGGAACTTTCCTCAACATAATAAAGGCCATATATGACAAGCCCACAGCAAACATCATCCTCAATGGTGAAAAACTGAAAGCATTTCCACTAAGATCAGGAACAAGACAAGGTTGCCCACTCTCACCACTCTTATTCAACATAGTTTTGGAAGTTTTAGCCACAGCAATCAGAGAAGAAAAGGAAATAAAAGGAATCCAAATCAGAAAAGAAGAAGTAAAGCTGTTACTGTTTGCAGATGACAGGATACTATACATAGAGAATCCTAAAGATGCTACCAGAAAACTACTAGAGCTAATCAATGAATTTGGTAAAGTAGCAGGATACAAAATTAATGCACAGAAATCTCTGGCATTCCTATATACTAATGATGAAAAATCTGAAAGTGAAATCAAGAAAACACTCCCATTTACCATTGCAACAAAAAGAATAAAATATCTAGGAATAAACCTACCTAAGGAGACGAAAGGCCTGTATGCAGAAAATTATAAGACACTGATGAAAGAAATTAAACATGATACAAATAGATGGAGAGATATACCATGTTCTTGGATGGGAAGAATCAACATTGTGAAAATGACTCTACTACCCAAAGCAATCTACAGATTCAATGCAATCCCTATCAAACTACCACTGGCATTTTTCACAGAACTAGAACAAAAAATTTCGCAATTTGTATGGAAACACAAAACACCCCGAATAGCCAAAGCAATCTTGAGAACGAAAAAAGGAGCTGGAGGAATCAGTCTCCCTGACTTCAGACTATACTACAAAGCTACAGTAATCAAGACAGTATGGTACCAGGACTAAAACAGAAAGATAGATCAATGGAACAGGATAGAAAGCCCAGAGATAAACCCACGCACATATGGACACCTTATCTTTGATAAAGGTGGCAGGAATATACAGTGGAGAAAGGACAACCTCTTCAATAAATGGTGCTGGGAAAACTGGACAGGTATATGTAAAAGTATGAGATTAGATCACTCCCTAACACCATCCACAAAAATAAGCTCAAAATGGATTAAAGACCTAAATGTAAGGCCAGAAACTATCAAAGTCTTAGAGGAAAACATAGGCAGAACACTCTATGACATAAATCACAGCAAGATCCTTTCTGACCCAACTCCTAGAGTAATGGAAATAAAAACAAAAATAAACAAATGGGACCTAATAAAACTTCAAAGCTTTTGCACAGCAAAGGAAACCATAAACAAGACCAAAACACAGCCCTCAGAATGGGAGAAAATATTTGCAAATGAAGCAACTGACAAAGGATTAATCTCCAAAATTTACAAGCAGCTCATGCAGCTCAATAACAAAAAAACAAACAACCCAAGTCAAAAATGGGCAGAAGACCTAAATAGACATTTCTCCAAAGAAGATATACAGAATGCCAACAAACACACGAAACAATGCTCAACATCATTAATCATTAGAGAAATGCAAATCAAAACTACAATGAGATATCATCTCACACCAGTCAGAATGGCCATCATCAAAAAAATCTAGAAACAATAAATGCTGGAGAGGGTGTGGAGAAAAGGGAACACTCCTGCACTGCTGGTGGGAATGTGAATTGGTTCAGCCACTATAGAGAACAGTATGGAGGTTCCTTAAAAAACTACAAATAGAATTACCATATGACCCAGCAATCCCACTACTGGGCATATACCCTGAGAAAACCAAAATTCAAAAAGAGTCATGTACCAAAATGTTCATTGCAGCTCTATTTACAATAGCCCGGAGATGGAAACAACCTAAGCGCCCATCATCGGATGAATGGATAAAGAAGATGTGGCACATATATACAATGGAATATTACTCAGCCTTAAAAAGAAATGAAATTGAGCTATTTGTAATGAGATGGATAGACCTAGAGTCTGTCATACAGAGTGAAGTAAGTCAGAAAGAAAAAGACAAATACTGTATGCTAACACATATATATGGAATTTAAGTGGGAAAAAAATGTCATGAAGAACCTAGGGGTAAGACAGGAATAAACACACAGACCTACTGGAGAACGGACTTGAGGATATGGGGAGGGGGAAGGGTGAGCTTTGACAGGGCGAGAGAGAGTCATGGACATATACACACTAAGAAACGTAGTAAGGTAGATAGCTAGGGGGAAGCAGCCGCAAGGCACAGGGATATTAGCTCGGTGCTTTGTGACAGCCTGGAGGGGTGGGATAGGGAGAGTGGGAGGGAGGGAGACGCAAGAGGGAAGACATATGGGAACATATGTATATGTATAACTGGTTCACTTTGTTATAAAGCAGAAACTAACACACCATTATAAAGCAATTATACCCCAATAAAGATGTTTAAAAAAAAAAGAATATTATCATGTAGATTTTAAAGCAATATATAATAAATTTGAACTAGAAAAAAAAAAGAAAGAAATGAAGGAAACAATAGCAAAGATCAATAAAACTAAAAGCTGGTTCTTTGAGAAGATAAACAAAATAGATAAACCACTAGCCAGACTCATCAAGAAAAAAAGGGAGAAGACTCAAATCAATAGAATTAGAAATGAAAAAGGAGAAGTAACAACTGACACTGCAGAAATAAAAAAGATCATGAGAGATTACTACAAGCAACTCTATGCCAATAAAATGGACAATCTGGAAGCAATGGACAAATTCTTAGAAATGCACAACCTGCCAAGACTGAATCAGGAAGAAATAGAAAATATGAACAGACCAATCACAAGCACTGACATTGAAACTGTGACTAAAAATCTTCCAACAAACAAAAGCCCAGGACCAGATGGCTTCACAGGTGAATTCTATCAAACGTTTAGAGAAGAGCTAACACCTATCCTTCTCGAACTCTTCCAAAATATAGCAGAGGGAGGAACACTCCCAAATTCCTTCTACGAGGCCACCATCACCTTGATACCAAAACCAGACAAGGATGTCACAAAGAAAGAAAACTACAGGCCAATATCACTGATGAACATAGATGCAAAATTCCTCAACAAAATACTAGCAAACAGAATCCAACAGCACATTAAAAGGATCATACACCATGATCAAATGGGGTTTATTCCAGGAATGCAAGGATTCTTCAATATACGCAAATCTATCAATGTGATAAACTATATTAACAAACTGAAGTAGAAAAACCATATGATCATCTCAATAGATGCATAGAAACCTTTTGACAAAATTCAACACCCATTTATGATAAAAACCCTGCAGAAAGTAGGCATAGAGGGAACATTCCTCAACATAATAAAGGCCATATATGACAAGCCCACAGCAAACATCATCCTCAATGGTGAAAAACTGAAGGCATTTCCACTAAGATCAGGAACAAGACAAGGTTGCCCACTCTCACCACTCTTATTCAACATAGTTTTGGAAGTTTTAGCCACAGCAATCAGAGAAGAAAAAGAAATAAAAGGAATCCAAATCGGAAAAGAAGAAGTAAAGCTGTCATTGTTTGCAGATGACATGATACTATACATAGAGAATCCTAAAGATGCTACCAGAAAACTACTAGAGCTAATCAAGGAATTTGGTAAAGTAGCAGGATACAAAATCAATGCACAGAAATCTCTGGCATTCTTATATACTAATGATGAAAAATCTGAAAGTGAAATCAAGAAAACACTCCCATTTACCACTGCAACAAAAAGAATAAAATATCTAGGAATAAACCTACCTAAGGAGACAAAAGACCTGTATGCAGAAAATTATAAGACACTGATGAAAGAAATTAAAGATGGTACAAATAGATGGAGAGATATACCATGTTCTTGGATTGGAAGAATCAACATTGTGAAAACGACTCTACTACCCAAAGCAATCTATAGATTCAATGCAATCCCTATCAAACTACCACTGGCATTTTTCACAGATCTAGAACAAAAAATTTCACAATTTGTATGGAAACACAGAAGACCCTGAATAGCCAAAGCAATCTTGAGAGCGAAAAAAGGAGCTGGAGGAATCAGTCTCCCTGACTTCAGACTATACTACAAAGTACAGTAATCAAGACAGTACGGTAATGGCACAAAAACAGAAACATAGATCAATGGAACAGGAAAGAAAGCCCAGAGATTAACCCACGCACATATGGACACCTTATCTTTGCTAAAGGAGGCAGGAATGTACAGTGGAGAAAGGACAGCCTCTTCAATAAGTGGTGCTGGGAAAACTGGACAGGTACATGTAAAAGTATGAGATTAGATCACTCTCTAACAGCATACACAAAAATAAGCTCAAAATGGATTAAAGACCTAAATGTAAGGCCAGAAACTATCAAAGTCTTAGAGGAAAACATAGGCAGAACACTCTATGACATAAATCACAGCAAGATCCTTTCTGACCCAACTCCTAGAGTAATGGAAATAAAAACAAAAATAAACAAATGGGACCTAATGAAACTTCAAAGCTTTTGCACAGCAAAGGAAACCATAAACAAGACCAAAACACAGCCCTCAGAATGGGAGAAAATATTTGCAAATGAAGCAACTGACAAAGGATTAATCTCCAAAATTTACAAGCAGCTCATGCAGCTCAATAACAAAAAAACAAACAACCCAAGTCAAAAATGGGCAGAAGACCTAAATAGACATTTCTCCAAAGAAGATATACAGAGTGTCAACAAACACATGAAAGAATGTTCAACATCATTAATCATTAGAGAAATGCAAATCAAAACTACAATGAGATATCATCTCACACCAGTCAGAATGGCCATCATCAAAAAATCTAGAAACAATAAATGCTGGAGAGGGTGTGGAGAAAAGGGAACACTCTTGCACTGCTGGTGGGAATGTGAATTGGTTCAGCCACTATGGAGAACACTATGGAGGTTCCTTAAAAAAACTACAAATAGAACTACCATATGACCCAGCAATCCCACTACTGGGCATATACCCTGAGAAAACCAAAATTCAAAAAGAGTCATGTACCAAAATGTTCATTGCAGCTCTATTTACAATAGCCTGGAGATGGAAACACCTAACTGCTCATCATCGGATGAATGGATAAAGAAGATGTGGCACATATATACAATGGAATATTACTCAGCCATAAAAAGAAACGAAATTGAGCTATTTGTAATGAGGTGGATAGACCTAGAGTCTGTCATACAGAGTGAAGTAAGTCAGAAAGAAAAAGACAAATACCATATGCTAACACATATATATGGAATTTAAGAAAAAAAATGTCATGAAGAACCTAGGGGTAAGACAGGAATAAAGACACAGACCTACTGGAGAACGGACTTGAGGATATGGGGAGCAGGAAGGGTGAGCTGTGACAGGGCGAGAGAGAGTCATGGACCTGTACACACTAACAAACGTAGTAAGGTAGATAGCTGGTGGCAAGCAGCCGCATGGCACAGGGATATTGGCTCAGTGCTTTGTGACAGCCTGGAGGGGTGGGATAGGGAGGGTGTGAGGGAGGGAGACGCAAGAGGGAAGACATATGGGAACATATGTATATGTATAACTGGTTCACTTTGTTATAAAGCAGAAACTAACACACCATTGTAAAGCAATTATACCCCAATAAAGATGTTAAAAAAAGACATATATTAATCAAACTGTCAAAAATTAAATTCAAAGTAAACATATTAAAAGCAGCAAGGGAAAAACAACAAATAACACAAGGGAATCCCCATAAGGTTAACAGCTGATCTTTCAGCAGAAACTCTACAAGCCAGAAGGGAGTGGCAGGACATACTTAAAGTGATGAAAGGGAAAAAACTACAAACAAGATTCCTCTACCCAGCCCGATCTCATTCAGATTCAACGGAGAAATTAAAATCTTTACAGACAAGTAAAAGCTAAGAGAACACAGCACCACCAAACGAGCTTTACAATGAATGCTAAAGGAACTTCTCTATGCAGGAAACACAAGAGAAGGAAAAGACCTACAATGACAAACCCAAAACAATTTAGAAAATGGGAATACGAATATACATATCTATAATTACCTTAAATGTAAATGGATTAAATGCTCCAACCAAAAGACATGGACTGGCTGAATGGATACAAAAACAAGCCCCATATATATGGTGTCTACAAGAGACCCACTTCAGGCCTAGGGACACATAAAGACTGAAAGTGAGGGCATGGAAAAAGATATTCCATGCAAATGGAAATCAAAAGAAAGCAGGAGTAGCAATTCTTATATCAGACAAAATAGACTTTAAAATAAAGACGATTACAAGAGATAAAGAAGGACATTACATAATGATCAAGGGATCAATTCAAGAAGAAAATATAACAACTGTAAATATTTTTGCACCCAACATAGGAGCACCTCAATACATAAGGCAAACTCTAACAGTCATAAAAGGGGAAATCAACAGTAATACAATCATAGTAGGTGACTTTAACACCTCACTTTCACCAATGGACAGATATTCCAAAATGAAAATAAATAAGGAAACACAAGCTTTAAATGATACATTAAACAAGATGGACTTAATTGATATTTATAGGACATTCCATCCAAAAACAACAGAATACACATTTTTCTCAAGCCTCATGGAACATTCTCCAGGACAGATCATATCTTGGGTCACAAATCAAGCCTTGATAAATTTAAGAAAATTGAAATCGTATCAAGTATCTTTTCCGACCACAACACTATGAGACTAGATATCAATTTCAGGAAAAAATTTGTAAAAAATGCAAAAACATGGAGGCTAAACAATACACTACTTAATAACCAAGAGATCACTGAAGAAACCAAAGAGGAAATTAAAAAATACCTAGAAACAAATGACAATGAAAACGCGAAGACCCAAAACCTATGGGATGCCGCAAAAGCAGTTTTAAGAGGGAAGTTTATGGCAATACAGTGCTATCTCAAGGAACAAGAAACATCTCAAATAAACAACCTAACCTTACACCTAAAGCAATTAGAGAAAGAGGAACAAAAAAGCCCCAAAGTTAGCAGGAAGAAAGAAATCATAAAGATCAGATCAGAAATAAATGTTAAAGAAATGAAGGAAACAGTAGCAAAGATCAATAAAACTAAAAGCTGCTTCTTTGAGAAGATAAACAAAATTCATAAACCATTAGCCAGACTCAACAAGAAAAAAAGAAGACTCAAATCAATAGAATTAGAAATGAAAATGAAGAAATAACAACTGACACTGCAGAAATACAAAGGATCATGAGAGGTTACTACAAGCAACTATATGACAATAAATTAGACCACCTGGAAGAAATGGACTTGGAAATTCTTGGAAAAGCACCACCTTCTGAGACTGAACCACAAAGAAATAGAAAATATAAACAGACCAATCACAAGCACTGAATTGGAGACTGTGATTAAAAATCTTCCAACAAACAAAAGCCCAGGGCCAGATGGCTTCCCAGGCAAATTCTATCAAACATTTAGAGAAGAGCTAACACCTATCCTTCTCAAACTCTTCCAAAATATAGCAGAGGGAGGAACACTCCCAAACTCATTCTAGAATGTCACCATCACACTGATATGAAAACCAGATAAAGATGTCACAAAGAAAACTACAGGCCAATATCACTGATGAACACAGATGCAAAAAACATAACAAAATACTAGCAAACAGAATCCAACAGCCCATCAAAAGGATCATACACTATGATCAAGTAGGGTTTATCCCAGGAATGCAAGGATTCTTCAATATATACAAATCAATCAGTGATAAACCACGTTAACAAATTGAAGAAGAAAAGCCATATGATCATCTTAATAGATGCAGAAAAAACTTTTGAAAAAATTCAAAACCCATTTATGATAAAAACCCTCCAGAAAGTAGGCATAGAGGGACCTTACCTCAACATAATAAAGGCCGTATATGACAAACCCACAGCCAACATCATTCTCAAAGGTGAAAACGTGAAACCATTTCCACTAAGATCAGACACAAGACAAGATTGTCCACTGTCCCCACTATTATTCAACATACTTTTGGAAGTTTTAGCCACAGCAATCAGAGAGGAAAAAGAAATGAAAGGAATCCAAATAGGAAAAGAAGAAGTAAAGCTTGCACTGTTTGCAGATGACATGATATTATACATAGAGAATCCTAAAGATGCTACCAGAAAAATACTAGAGCTAATCAATGAATTTGGTAAATTAGCAGGTTTACAAAATTAATGCACAGAAATCTCTTGCATTCCTAGCCTCCAATGATGAAAAATCTGAAAGAGAAATTAAGGAAACACTCCCATTTACCATTGCAACAAAATGAATAAAATACCTAGGAATAAACCTACCAAAGGAGACAAAAGACCTGTATGCAGAAAACTATAAGACACTGGTGAAAGAAATTAAAGCTGATTGATGGAGAGATATACCATGTTCTTGGACTGGAAGAATCAACATTGTGAAAATGACGATACTGCCCAAAGCAATATACAGATTCAATGCAATCCCTATGAAACTACCAATGGCATTTTCCACTGAACTAGAACAAAAAATTTCACAATTTGTATAGAAACACAAAAGACCCGAAATAGCCAAAGCAATCTTGATAAAGAAAAATGGAGCTGGAGGAATCAGGCTCCCG
This sequence comes from Delphinapterus leucas, assembly GCF_059928025.1. Lineage (NCBI taxonomy): Eukaryota > Metazoa > Chordata > Mammalia > Artiodactyla > Monodontidae > Delphinapterus > Delphinapterus leucas. The sequence goes on from NC_143145.1 coordinate 52,987,335, forward strand.
GACTCCAGATCATACTACAAAGCTACCATAATCAAGACAGTGTGGTACTGGCACAAAAACAGAAATATAGAGCAATGGAACAGCATAGAAAGCCCAGAGATAAACGCATATACATATGGTCACTTTATTTTTGATAAAGGAGGTGAGAATATACAATGGAGATAAGACAGCCTCTTCAATACGTGGTGCTGGGAAAACTGGACAGGCACATGTAAAAGAATGAAATTAGAACATTCCCTGACACCATTCACAAAAATAAAATCAAAATGGATTAAAGATTTAAATGTAAGGCCAGACACTATACAACTCTTATAAGAAAACATAGGCAGAACACTCTATGACATAAATCACAGCAAGATCCTTTTTGACCCACCTCCTAGAGAAATGGAAATAAAAACAAAAATAAACAAATGGGACCTAATGAAACTTCAAAGCTTTTGCACAGTAAGGGAAACCATAAACAAGACGAAAAGACAACCCTCAGAGTGTGAGAAAATATTTGCAAGTGAAGCAACTGACAAAGGATTAATCTCCAAAATTTACAAGCAGCTCATGCAGCTCAGTATCAAAAAAACAAACAACCCAATCCAAAAATGAGCAGAAGACCTAAATTGACATTTCTCCATAGAAGACATACGGTTCGCTAACAAACACTTGAAAGGATGCTCAACAACACTAATCATTAGAGAAATGCAAATGAAAACTACAATGAGGTATCACCTCACATCAGTCAGAATGGCCATCATCAAAAAATCTACAAACAATAAATGATTGAGAGGGTGTGGAGAAAAGGAAACCCTCTTGCACTGTTGGTGGGAATACTAATTGATATAGCCACTATGGAGAACAGTATGGAGGTTCCTTAAAAAACTAAAAATAGAACTGCCATGCTATCCAGCAATCCCACTACTGGGCATATACCCTGAGAAAACCATAATTCAAAAAGAGTCTTGTACCAAAATGTTCATTGCAGCTCTATTCACAATAGCCAGGACATGGAAGCAACCTAAGTGTCCATCAACAGATTAATGGATAAAGAAGATGTGGCAAATACATACATTGGAATATTACTCAGCCATAAAAAGAAATGAAATTGAGTTTTTCTGCAGTGAGGTGGATGGACCTAGAGACTGTCATATAGAGTGGAGTAAGTCAGAAAGAGAACAACAAATACCATATGCTAACACATGTATATGGAATGTAAAAAAATGGTTCTTAATAACCTGGGGGCAGGACACGAATAAATACACAGACGTAAAGAATGGACTTGAGGACATGGGGAGGGGGAAGGACTGGAACGAACTGAGAGAGTGGCATGGACATATATACACTACCAAATGTAAAATATATAGCTAGTGGGAAGCAGCTGCATAGCACAGGGAGATCCACTCAGTGCTTTGTGACCACCTAGAGGGGTTGGATAGAGAGGATGGGAGGGAGCTGCAAGAGGGAGGCGATATGGGGATATATGTATATGTAGAGCTGATTCACTTTGTTATACAGCAGAAACTAGCACACCATTTTAAAGCAATTATACTCCAATGAAGATTTTTAAAAATAAAGGAAAAAAAAAGAAGATAGATATATAGTTTTAAATAATGTCTATAATACTTCAAACAGAGCATTCATGGTCTGAGAATACTTATTTGTCCATACATTTTTTACAAAGTTGTTATATTCTAGGCCTTAAGAATAACTTCTTTTAAGTTAAAAACCTCAAATTATCATTATTTTCATTATTTGATCACAATGGAAGAAAGTAAATGATCAAAAGGTCATCTTTTTAAAAGGTGGTAACTAGATCACCTGAAAATTAAAAAAAAAAATTGTTACCATCATAACTGCCAGGTGAAATTTAAAAGCAAAACTGAAATATTAAGAAGGAAAAAAGAATGCTGTAAATCATAGAATATAAAATAGGTTTAAAGGTTTAATTTGGAAACAGAAAGCTTTAAATAATTGAATTATTTTAAACATAGAGTGAAAATGATTATTTCAAGAAATTATTAATGATCTACAAATAAAGCTAAGAACACAAAAGAAAATAAATAATTGTGCTGAAAGGAGAAACAAACAATAGTAGGAAGAGTACTGTTGACAAATAGACACAAGTAAGAGAAAGTTAGAATTTAAACTGTAATAAAATATAGCCAATGTAGCCCTTCACAAAGCTAATCAAGAGAAGAGAACAAACACAAACATAAAAGCTAGACATGAAGCAGATTATATGAGAAACACCTTTTTCATTTAAGAGACTATATATACAACTTGATATAAACATTTCAATTAAATGCAAAATTACCTGGGGAATATAAAAATAAACTAAGGGTTATTGGGATTATATGAAATCATCTGTGTGAAACTTCTGAAAATTGTAAAGCACTGTCTAATTTAAAGAATCTTTCATTCAATAAAAGAATTTTAAAAAATAAACTACTATTTCAAGAATATATTAAAAACTCTGAACAGGCTATGTATGAAATAAAAGAACTTCTCATCCATAGGGTTTTGAAGTTAATTTTTTAAATTGTCATAAATAATTTAATGATATGTAAACAGTTTAAGAATACAGAAAAATAGGGAAAGTTCTTTTGTTTGATAAATCATTGAGAAAAGTCATGTAGATCTCTACCTTCTGGCTGTATTTCACTTTCTGTTTTGATTTTAGTATATTCAGATTTTATACTTTTCCTTAAGTGGATTGGAAATTTATATTTTTCATCAATAATTTTCAGTAATAATTTTCAAAAATTGGTAAACAATTTTGTGTGGTATTCTCTATAAATTTTTAATTGTTTTTCATAAACCTGTATTTTATTTTAAAATTATTTGCTATTTATGCTTTTTTTCTCCAAACTTTTCAACTACTTGCCAATTTTGTTTGTTTTCTTTTATAAGAACATATATGTCAAGATGTCAAGGCTGTTGAAACACTATTGACACTTAGTATTCAAAACAGTGATAGATGGGGCAATAGAGGGGTAGGGGATTCAGAGGTAGAAACTATTATGTATAAAATAAGCTACAAGTATATATTGTACAACACGGAGAATATGGCCAATGTTTTGTAGTAACTATAAATGGAGTATAACCTTTAAAAATTGTGAATCACTACCTTGTACACCTGTAACTTATATAATATTGAACATCAACTATACTTCACTAAAAAAATAATTGCAGGTGTACAGTATGCCCTTTAGTGAATCCTTTCCATGTGAACACAAATGCATGTCTAAGAAATTCTCCTTCCTATTTATTTGAATATTACTTCTTGTCCATCCTCTCTTGCCCATCTGGACATTGTAGTGATTCCTCTCCTTTCAGACACAGCAAGGACTACATTGTTTCACTCCTTGAAACTAGACTTGGCCATGTACCTTGCTTGAACTGTGCACTGGAGACAATGGACTTCCATTTCACGGTCAATGAACTGTGCAGTGGAAGCATTGATCAGGTAGTGTCTGGTGCCATTGTGATGATGACTTCCTTTATACCACGAGGTTGGCACATGATGGAGTATTGCTCTGGAGAATAAACTGGACATGCAGCAGATTTGTAAGGCTAAGAAGTAAAATCTCAATGTTCTAAGCCACTGAGATTTTTAGAATATTTTTTTCTAGCCTAATATTGACTCTAAGAGAAATATATCCCAAATTCTGGATCAACCCTATATATCCCTTATATTTTCTTCATTCATGTATTTAATTACTTTAAGTATGCTATTATTCTGGAAATTCTCTACCCAACTCTTCCTTAGTAATTTTCTCTTCAGCTATAACAAGTCTATTTATTTCATCTGCTATTTCTTTTGTATTAAATATAAATAACATTTAATTTTTATAATATGTATATTTTTTGACTGAATGCAGGTGTCTCTCAGAAAAATAAATATGTTCATTTTATAACCAGTTGTAACAATTCTATTGACTTTTTTGTATCTGATAATAAATATACTGTCTAGTGGTGCACCTTTTTAATGATGTTGGGTTTCCTCAAATATTTCGTGTTCATCAGTAGTGGGTCCATCTTAGACTCTCCCCTGAGTCTGCTGTGAATGACTGCTTGGAGGTTGAGATATAGTGTTCTGTCACGAATGATATTCTGGCTTGTTTACAGTGAGAGCGAAGAATGGAGGAGAGAGGCATGTTCTCGGGGGAATGCCTGGGTGGCTAGTCCTCTGGGTGTGGGTTCTTCCTAGACATCATTAGCATCCCAGGCCACGGTCTCTTGTTCCACACAGTCTCATAGGAGACTGCCTTGTCAGATCTTCCTGGTCATTGGTGTGTGTGCGTGTGTGCGTGCGTGTGCACGTGTGCCTACGTGTGTGCCTGTGCACACATACACACAAAAGACTACCCACAGAGTTTTCTCTGCTGCAGGACTGCATCTCATATTCATGTTAATTGCCCCTGAATTCCTTTTTTGTGCTCAGACTCCATCACCTTTAGGCAAGCATCCTCTTTTTACAACATTGTTTTCCCATGAATCTACGAACAATCAGTGGCATAAACTGGATGGTAAAGGGCACAATCAGAATCCAAGTGTGTGAATTTGTGAATTCTCCCACTAAGTTCCCCTTCAGATCCGCTCAGTGGACTAACTCAGTCCTGCCTCTCATATGAAATCTCAATGAGGTTCAACAGCATTTTTTTGTTATTTTTGCATAATAAAATAATTCTTTGTTTCCAGGTAATAAAAAACCTAAACTGAACTAATAATGACATGACCATGATCAGACTCTAAACCAATTAAATTTTCTGTTATGCTCTAACCTAGATTGTCTTGGATCCTACAGATACAGGTTCTAGCAATGAAATCTTCTGATTTTTTTTTAAAGGAACAAATTTTTGTTTTAATATTTATTTATTTTGGCTGCTCTGGGTCTAAGTTGTGGCTTGTGGGATCTTTGCTGTGGCATGCGGGCGCTTAGTTGCAGCATGTGGGAAGTCCCACCTTCTGGGTGTTATACAGTTCCCAAAATGACCTTTCCTTTTCTAACTAGCATTTGCACCTTCTTTAGAGACCTTGAGCTGCAGTTCCTAGGACTATGGGACAGAAACCTCCTTTAGCTGGCCTCTTGAAATTTCTCCCCTCCCCTGGGCTTTTGACAACCTATCCTTTTGTTTGGGATCGTTTATACTTTTCAAGTCGTTCTTCTTGGGCAATTTCCCTTTGAGGGCAACACTAGAAGCTCCCTCATCAGCCCACATCTGGTTCCCAGGGAAACAGGTCATCTGTAGACAGTAGCTTTCTCTTAACCTTCTTTCTCTTTTCTCTGCCAACTCGGTCAATCGTCATGAAAATTCTACTGTAGAAGTTAAACACCTGTCTGCACATCTCAAGTTCCAGAGAACATCAATCCAATCTTTCTGAGTGCTTTAGAGATAGCTTTTGGTGTGCACTGTGCTCTTCCTTCCAAAACCCCTCCTTCTCTCATAGGGACCCTGATCAGTATTTCCAAGGGATTCTCCTCTAGAGGCCTCTTCCACATCAATTCTCACTGTAGGACGGTGACAAGCAACAGATGGCAGAACACATTTTATAATTTCTTAGCATGCTCTTCATGCAAGATCTAACATCACATTTTAGATTGTAAATATTTTTGACAATTATTTTCTGTTTGTCTCTATTTGAAACAGAGACTGGTTTTCAACTTTTATTACATTTGTCAAAAGTTTCAATCTGATCTTGTCTTCTACATACCTAGTGGGAATCTTCATACTATTTTCTATTAAATTAAGAGGTAATTTTCTTATTTTTCTGCCCAGTTATGATTCATAAACTAAGTACCATATCAAACATTTCTAAAGATCTAGAACACAAATGGAAAACTAAAAGCATGGATTCAGTCCACAATCTGAAAATGGAAGTTTCTGAGTAGTTTTATTGCTCATAGAACGTGTTACTTTACCTGCCATCCATCTACATCTTTTAACCAGACCAGCCATATCTCAAAACATTCAACTGTATAGATAAAACCCCTTTGTTAAACGTACAATATTCTTTATAGAGTTTCTGTGATGCTCCAGGCACCCTTCCAATGTTCTAATGATCAGGGAAATGGCAAAATATCATGGATATCGATAGATAGATGATAGATAGATGATAGATGAACAGAGATAGAGCTGCAGACAAACATGTATATCATTAAATAAGGGAGGATTAATGAAGTAATATGGAATCACAACATAAGGAAACCAAAAGGCATATATGTGTGTTTGTGTGTGAGCAGCGTGAAGTATAATATTAGGCAGACATTACTCTTCATCTCTTGACACTTGGTCTTGGGTCAAGTGTTCATCCAGGTCATTTTATTTCTAGTTGAATCAGAATTCTGTAAGCACTGCCAAGTTTGGAAAGGTGCCATAACTTGAAGCTGTCAGAGTCAGTGCTGTAGATTCTCCTTTAGCCATGGCAGTGAAATCTGCTGCCATATGGCATTCTCATATTTTCAGATGGTCATTCAAGACATTAAGTGAAGACCTTGATGTTTTGTCTATTTTCTAAGGGACCAGATATCTTACAACCATGTCACCTATACTTTAATTGTCCCTGAGCATTCTGTAAAATTTCTGCATCATTTTCCTTTTTCAGTTGATGCTTTGTTCTGCTTTGTTCTGCTGGTGTTGTTTCAATATTATATCACAGGTGATGTAATATCTAATAGGCTGCAGTGCTTCCTATTGTATTATTATGTTATGCACAAAGGGGCTGCCCAATTAAAGCATAGTGATTCCGTTCAAAAATATTGCCTACTTGCCCAACCATTTGAAAACATTTCTTGGAAATAGTGTGAAGGTTAGAACTAAGGCAGAAATTGGTTCTCCAGAAGCTCTCTATTTTTGGTTCCAAAATTTCCTTTTTAAATGGAAAGCAAGCTTTCAGTGACTCAGCCTCACCTTTATGCTTAGAATTAGGAAAATACTCCTCCCCTTTCCAGTCTGACAGCTGTAAGCAGTTGCCAGGTATCTGTACCATAGAAAGTTGGTGCGTGAAGACCGACATGTCAGTGAGGGCCCAAAGAAACCGCTCACCCGTTCCGGGAATAAGGGCACTCCAGGAAAGCTGGTGAGTGGCCATTTCCAATTCTAAGTCTCTTTTCATATAAAACAATAATTATAGTACTAAATTAAGCATCGCAAGTCCCCTTGCTATAGTGCTGAATTGCAAGGAACCTGGCTTCGGTGCCTGTGGAGTGATGGCATTCCCCAATCTCATTACTGGAAACTCTGCCTTTTCAGTTAACATTTAGTGGAGCATGCAATGTTGCAGGTAGAATTTTCTTTCTGTTTAAATAATGACTAACAGCAAGTTGGAGTCCTCTTTATCTGGAGGAGGATGGATAGGGACATTCATTCATTTTTGCATATATTGGACAAATTTTCCTAAGTACCTGTTCTATGCCAACATGACACCCTTTGCTAAGGGAGACAAGGACAGTATCACTCATGATCCCAAGAGCAGAGATGCTTGTATTGAAAGGTTCAATTTTATCTGACGTTTCCCTTAACTTCATCTCTTATTAGGCAACAGTAATACCAGACACCATTTTTGATTACTTACTATGTTCCAGGCACTGTGCTGAGCACTTCCTAAACCAGCTCATTGATCGCATTATTATTTTTGCATAAAAACACCATTTACAAACTCAGAAACTCAGTCTGAGTGGTTAATATCTTGCTCAAAGTAACATGGCCAACAAGTGAAGTAATGTCGTAAAGTCATATCACAGTTAGCAAAATAATAGATCCAGGACCTCAATTCAGATTCATTTCACTCCACTGTCACTTATCTTAACTTCTATTCTATACTGCCTTCAAAGTACTATATCGAAATTGAAGTTCTTGCATCTTCAAAGTAAAGCAGAAGTCAAAGTAAGTAAGGGAGAGGATCAGTTAGAAACACCATAAAGCCAGCTTCTACATCAGAAGCCCGGGAAACATCGTACATTATTCTCTCCTCATTCCTCACATGTAGATCTTTTGCAAGTGTTTGTGCTCTTACACCAGCTTCCTGACATGTTTCTCTGTCTCAGGTTTTGTCCCAATAATCTATCCCCTGAATTATCACATGATCATCAACCTAATATCCAAGTCTGACATGTCACCCTTATATGGAGAACTTGTTAAAGGCCTTCCATCATCTGGTCCAATGCCCCACATAAAGCATGGGATGTAGCCCCTTATGCTTCATCTCCTGCCATACCCTTGCTTCCCAGTAGAGTCCTTGGTGGTACAAGAGTATGTATATTTTTCTGCACACATCATTCTGTTCCATACATCCTTTTTTTTTTTTTAATCAAATATGTGCTTCCTGTCTCCTTGGATGCTTAAGTACCTCTCTACATTTCTAATAACCCAGCACACATTTCTATCTTAGCACTTCCCATATGAGATTAAATATAACTATTTTTGTGTTCTTTCTCTCCCATCAACCTGGGCTACTTCAGTGCTCAGGCCATGTCTTTTTCATATTTGAACTTTCAGTGCTTAGTCAAGGGTCTAACAATACATGTTTATTAAACGAAGTAAGTCAAACTGACAGCAAAAGCAACCAACCAACAAAAAATCAAGAGATATTCCTCGTTTTTCTAGTAGAACATAGGAACTGCTTTGGCAAATAAATTTGGTGATGAATCAAAAGATCCAGGTGTTTCTCTCAGGTTTCCCACAGCTTTACATTCATTCGTTATGTAATTTCAGACCAACCACTTTATGATTTGAGGTGAATCTCAATTTCTTAATTAGTTAAATGGTTGCACTGGCTCACCCTTGGGCATCATTCCAGACGTAAATTCTATGGCTACCATTCTAACTTCCCTGCAAACTAGAAATGACATTTCAGTAGATATAATTCTTCTAGAGGTCACAGATATGAATCAAACCAAGATCTACACATAAAGAACAAGAGAAACATTAAAAAAAAATTGTTTTGTAGGCAGAAACTGCTTCCCCAACCTAACTATCCACCCTGAAATGACATGCCCATAGTTTAAAGGAACTAAGTAAGAAAATGTGGAGAGAAAATTGCAACAAAGCACCTCAAGTAGAAATCAAGCCCTAATCATTGGGACAGTATCATAGCCTTAATGCATCTTTAATGTCTTATCTTATTCTACCTGAAAATCTGCCAGAATTGGCCTGCTTTCTACCTTTACACCTGAGGAACATATTGAAAGCTTACAGGGCTGAAGATTCAGGGGCAGTCATCCTTGGCTCCAAGAAGCCCTGCTTCCTCAGTGAAACAAAGGTTTAGCTTGAGAAACAATATCAGCTATGGCACGGGACTCCACATGAAAAGTCCCTCATTAGTGTGGCTGGGCTGTCGGTTTTCTGGGGCAGGCACAGCATTCGTTTCTGTAGCTGTAACATACTCAAGTTACTGGTGTTGGAAAGCTGTCCAAGCAGTTTATGAAAATATCAATGCGGAGCCTGCCAGAGTCATACACACTGTATTTCAGTCAAGTCCCTCTACTTAGAAGGCTCAAATTTTAATTCTAGAAGTTGGGGACTTTATGGGTTGGTTGAACAAAAGGACATAAAAATTTATTGTCAATTTGTACATTGTTGAAGGTTTAAGGCTTTGGTAAAGTGGCATTTGGTCACAGTTGGCTGGTTCCTAAAACTAGAATCCTTTTGAGGTTATTAAGAATCAATTAAGCATTGTTCTACTAGGTATTGCCATGGCCCCTTGGCGATTTATACAGGGTTTGAACATTCATAGCTTCTTTGTAGGTGCAGTATAAATGGGTCTGATTTAGGTCAAGGATAGTCTTAAAACTAAAGAGTGGATCTCAGGGACAGACTAATGAAAAGCTTTACAAGAAATTCTCTCAACTATCTTCTCTGCATGTGCCCAACTTTAAAGCATTTAGCAGTTTCCACCGACCTTCTCTAGAACAAAGCAGCAAAATTAAGGACCATATTTATTAAAGACCCAATAAAAATTACACTGAATTAGAGAAATGGAACTAAAAGTACCCAGTTTATAGTAGCGTGGAGACTACTCAAATTTGTCTTCAGAAAAGGAGACAGTTTTACTTGAAGACATTATAAAAGTCTTAATTTAAAAAAATCATGGTTGAGGGATACATTAAAAGCAGATCATAGGTCTCAGCTTTTAGTGAATTTGTTTTGAACCTCCTGAAGCAGACACTGCAAATTTTTACATTCTAATGAGTGAACTAAAAACATATATTTCAAAGCAAATAGCACTCATAAATTACATTTATGACACATGAGGTTGCTGACTGCTGTGCAGGGAGCACAGAGTAATGGTTCTAATATGCACTCTAGCTTGATTTTCTCAGTTCCCAACATGTTCTAATTCCACACTACAAACCTTTAAATGGCAGTTATATTTTAATTAATGTGATTATGTGCTGCCATTAGCAAACCCTCCCCCAGCACATTTCTCCTGCCAGGCCCATGAATGCCCGTAAACCATTAACATAAAAGGGCTGTTTGCTTATTAAATTCATCTACACAAATAGGCAATGGTTGCAATTGTTGATTTGCCACTGAAACAACAGAATGAGAAGGAGCTTCCCCTGCCTGGCACTTGCAATTATCTGGTGTAATTAAGTCTAATTTATAAAGCCCCCCTCAAATGAGAAAGTAACAATCTTTGTTAATTAACAAGAGCATTTGTAAAGCTCCTTAACTCCATCATTCACAGTCTCCTGGAAAAAGGGGAGCATGTGGCTATTGCAATGGAACATGTTGCATATGTGTATTTGTGCATTAATCTGTTTAGAAGGTCTAATGATTGAAATGGGAGTTAAAAGTGGATGTTATATTACTGAGGAAAGAAGATCTACTGTTTTCATTTATCTTTACAGCAATGTGAGTGCTTTGTCATTATCTTCTGCACATGGTTTCATTATTCTGATACAGCGCTGTGCATTGCCTCATACCATCAGGCCCATAAGCCTGCAGGGTACAAGGGCACTTATCTTTCCTGATGACTTTTGAATCATTTAAAACAAGTTATTAGTGAAACAATTAAAATGATATTAGTTCACAATTGTATTTACAGCTGGCAGGCATAATGGAACATTCTGAATAGCAGTCGGGGGTTCTCAGAATGGATGGAAAATGCTGTTAATCAGAGACAAGAGAAACCTCTAAAGAAAACCGAAATTGCAAGAGCACATTAATTGTATTGGAGCATTTCATTTAATTGAGAACAAAGGGAAGGTAAAAATCATACTATCAACGTTTTATGAACATGAAGAAATAGAAAAATTACTATGTCATCTGTCACACCTATTCTACTGGAAGTGAAAATTAAAAAGGCAGTATTTAACTTTAACCAGAGCAGGCCAAATGCATCATGTTGTTATACATTTTCATTTTCAAAGGGAGCGCCAAAATAAAATATAACAAATTAATTAACTCATAAATACAGAGGAAGACTGTTGGACACACACCCACATGGGAAGATTCCAGTGAAGTTTCGAGGTGGTTAAATGACTATAAAAGACAATGAAGGTTGTCCCTGCTCCATTCCATTCATGATTCTTAGGAAATTACTGTGATCCGATTTTCTGCCAGGAGACAGATAATATAATACATTTATATAATGTGTTATTTCTTCATTACCTTCGGTGGCAGAAGTCCCTGGAATTTATCAGACATGGTTGACAATATATAGGCAGATGACTAGCCAACTTCTCTCACATAAACCAATCTGAAACATGCCCTGACTGGTATTGGGAATGGGAACCATTGATCACACCACACTCTATGTGTGGAGGGTGTTGATATGTGTTTGAAGGAGGTAGAAGTGAAAGACTAAAGTAGGGGTTGGTGACAGTTAGAATGAGGTTGATTGGAAGAAACAAGACTCATATTTGGGAACTCAGATTTTGTCAGCAGCTCTTTGCAGGAAGCAACTCTTTGCAGGAGGCCCTTTGTTCTGTCACTTTAGCAAAGCTATATTTTAATTTAACATTTACACCAAGTACCCCCATGCTTCACTAATCTCCAACCTAAGCATACCACTCAAATCTTTTGATTACACAATGCCTTGTCTAACCTGTTGATTCTTTTCTTATGTTGAAGAAGTAGGAATGAAGAATAAATAGTTAATGGATGGCTAGATCTCTTCCCCAGCTTCCCCTTCAGTAATCCCATGGGCAGACTGTGTGAACAAGATAGCATCTAAAGAAAGATCACAAGAAGTCAACAAACCTGCACACAAGGGAAGGTGGCAAAAAATCTGGTCCCCTACCTCAATAATTAACTAAGATTATTCCCCACTTTTCCCTTAAAAAACGTTCGTGGCCAAGCAGAATCACTGGAGTTGGTTCTTGGACATGAGTCCACCTTCTCCCCAGGTTGCTGGTCTCCTGAATGAGCAAACTTTCCTTTTCCAACCAACAGCTGTCTCTTGAGTATTGGCTTTTGAGTGGTGAGCAGCCAAATCTGAGGTCGGTAACAGTTTCTTCAGTGAAAATCTAGTTCATTAAACCAGTGAGCTGGTCTCTAGTTCAAATCAGTTTATTTGTGGGTTGTATTCAAAATATGGACCCTGACGTAGGTAGTTGTATTGCTATCAACAACTTAAAATCTTTAGGTTGGACAAAAATATAGACAGTCCAAAGAGCATAAAAATAGCACTAGCTATCAACCTAACCACTATGACTCCAAGATGGCAGTTGTGTGGATAAGCATGCCACAGATTGGGAACAGAAAACAAGTTTTTATATACAAAAATAATTTAAAGTGGATATTAAAATAGTGAGATAGGTTTCCAAATGAGGAAATATTTTATTGACCGAGAAAGTCTGAACCCACTGAAATGATTGCATCACAGTATCATTAGACAATTTAAGGATACTTGTAGAATTGTGAATCTCAAAGGAATAGATTATAATAGTAACAGTTAATCCTACTGAGTTCTTATTGCAGAACAAATATTCTAAATTTGTGAATTGACTTTACGAAAACTATATAACATTTCTCAAAAAACTATGAAATATTAATATCTTCATTTTATAGATGAGGAAATTTAGGTACAGAGATTTATGTAACATGCCTGAGGACACACAGTCAGTCACTGGGAGAAATCCTTCCCAATTGGTTAGACAGGTTATAATCCATTTAACTGAATATTTGTACATATATATTGTTCTTAATCATGTATCCTCTTCCACTGAGAAAAATATTTAAAAATAAATACCCTATGAGAATTTCACTATATTAATTTCTCTAGCTCTGAATTTACAAGCTGTATATATTTATTTATATAAAAATAAAATAATTTTTGGTCTTAATAGATCAGATAATTAAAATAACATTTTTCTGGCTGTATTTTATTGTCTGCTGACTCGTAAAGTGGGGTGGTGGAAGCTGGAGAGGGAAAGGGTAGTGAAAATATGATGGAGTACAAAAGTTAACTGTTCTTCAGTTTTTTTCTCCTTCTGGTTTTCTCCTATTCCCACTCCCCACCCCAGGTACACGGAGTTCTCTGGTCCCAGTACTATTCCAGTTTGTGGGGAAAATGGCATAACTATGACTGACTGAAGTGACTACCTAGTTATTCTGCCAGTAGATCTGAACTGGTTTAAGCTCACTCTTATGGCAAATTTGCCTAGAACATTATGTATACACTTGACTCTTACAATAAGTAAAGTTTATGAATGGCTGTTTCTTGGCTTAGTGTTTTTAAACTGCAACTGGTACCAAGTAATAGACTGATGGTTTAGGGAAATACTTCATAATCTGTAATACAGTACTTTAAAATTTTCTCCTGAAAACATATAAAAACAAAAATATAACACTGTTAACTTTTTGTTCAGTTGTTTTCAATCAAAATTCCAGAGTGTTTATTATCCTACACGAGACACTAGGAGAAATATTTCATACATGACACGTAACCATGGTGACAGGATAAGGCATAAGATGATAGTTATTGGGTCTATATAAGGAGACAAAATGGGATATGAATATTATGATGAGTCTCGCCATCTTGCAATTCTATCTTATTTTGAAGTACTAGGATCCACTATTTAATGAAGAGAGAAAAATTAGTTATATGCGAGCTTCTTATCTATGTGCACCATTCCATTCCATTTGTTTTACTTAAATCTTTCTTAGGTATAATGGAGCCTCTTTAGAGAAGGAAATCTCAAATGACAAAGAATCATTACAAAGAATTTAATGAGACACAGCAAGTGTGAAGTTCAGTGTGAAGGAAAGATGGAGCTGCTTTTATTTGTCTGTCTTGTTATTCACAACATCCATAGTGAAATAAGCAACAAGATACAGATTTAGTTAAACATGCTGACTAAAGAAAATACAGAAATACTCAATACACATGCTGTTAAACACTGAAATCGGCTATCCTGAGAGCTTGTTGGATTTCCTAGTCTGAGAATGTTAGCAATTGTGAGAATTACTTGTTTAGTCTCTTATGAATCCCAGAAGAGGAAATTAGATACAGGAGACCTCTTCTAGACTGAAGAGTTTAAGTAATGTTTATTAAACTATATATATATATATATATATATATATATATATATATATAAAATCATTAGATAAAAAGTTGTAACCCAAATATATAGTTCAGCACCTACTTACACATTAGAAGCTCCTTAAATATTACTCTCTATTACAGCTTAAAGTGCTTTTTAACTCTTAAAATGCTCTCATTATAATTGCTTCAATGGACAAAAGCTTCTAGCATTGAAAGGCAGAATTGTGTGCCATTGCTATTCTCATTGTATAAAGATCAATTTAGGACTTCCCTGGTGGTCCAGTGGTTAAGAATCCACCTGCCAATGCAGGGGACACAGGTTCGATCCCTGGTCCGGGGAAGATCTCATATGCCGTGGGGCAACTAAGCACTTGCGCCACAACTACTGAGCCCACGTGCTGCAACTACTGAAGCCTGCGTGCCTAGAGCCCATGCTCCGCAACAAGAGGAGCCACCGCAATGAGAAGCCCACGCTCCACAAGGAAGAGTAGCCCCCGCTCACCACAACTAGAGAAAGCCCGGGCGCAGCAACCGAGACCCAGCGTGGCCAAAAAAAAAAACAGATCAATTTACACAAGATGTTTAATGAAAAAAAAAAGCCACTGACAGACATTGTTGTGCTATATAATCAAATGCAATGTTTTAATTTAATGGCAAAACGTAGCCACCATTAGAAGGGGGGAAGGTGTTCTTGCTTTGTGATAATGTCATAAAAATTTGACTCGCAAGATATACGGTAGAACTACCTTCAATGTTCCCATACTCACAAGGATACCCATATACGTGTACCCTTACTACAAAATTTAATTTCAGAATAAAGCAAATTTTAGTGAAAATTATGCTTCTCAAGACAGGTAATCAAGATAAACTGAATTTGTCATTGCCCTACAGCATCCTTCCAGCTGGTGGTGCTGTGTGCTCAGGACTAAATTCTACTTAGCACACTTTTTTCTTGGAGTTGGTCCTGGCTGCAGTCTGCTTCCCAGCCTTACCACCCTCAAAACAACTGGGAGCCAGGGACACATACTAGGCAATAAAAATAATAACAGTAAGAATATTTTTTCATATTATCTTTCCTTTAAGCATCCCCAGCTTATGGTTAAATATTTATTAGCAAAAAATTATTAAAATTCACTCAAATAGGTTGTTTTCCACATTCTAGGGGTCTTTAAGAACAGGTCACAGGCTGATTTTCAGTTCCTTCTATTGATTCTTCAGAATTACTGAATAAGGAGAATAGGGATGGAAAAGAAGACATAACTTCCCTAATAAAACACTTCGTTCTGCCTTCTTTTTCACTCTTTATTTACAGAGAGAGAGAGAACAGAGCAAATGGTGGGAAGCTGAAATGGAGTCTGAGACCAGGACTGCAGTTTTCCCTCACTTTGCCCAAATTCCAACACTCTTAAATATTCCTCTAGTTTCTCCATGGCCATAAAAAAGCAGGAAAAAATGAGGAAGTCAGGAAAATTATTGTTTCGTTACACTAGTAATAGGTCTTTCCTTATTGATGATGGAATTCAGTGTGGTTTCATAATGGGTCCAGTTAAATTTAATTTATGTTTTCTAAGTAATGTGAAAGCAATGTCAGACTCTCCTCTGTGTTTTGAGAACAGTCTTTCAAGTTTCTTTGGTGTGTTGATATGTTACTAGAACAGCAAGTTACCAAGTGAAACGTTCTCTTTGACGGAACTCCCTTAATTCCTTTGTTTGACTAACTTCAAACACTGTTTTCTAATTGCGTTTAATCTAATTACAACACATCTCCTGTTCCTATAATCCCTGGTCACTACTGAAACTTCTAGGCTCTGGAGTTATTGCCTGTCCTTTTTATTCTCCCGTGTTTCTTTGCTTCATCTCTCCCTGCTTCTGCTTTCCTCCGTCTCAGTCCTTCACAAGGAATATTTTGAAACTTTATGCAATAGTAAACACTCTTATACTCATCGTTAACTCATTATTTATCACAGGATCCAAAGGTAGGAAAGGCTTTCTCTCGCTTCCTAATCACGGGTTGCAGACCACACGTGCTATCCCACACACCACACTACTTTCCCTCATAGCTGCCGCCTACTGTTTTCCTGGTGACTGCTCTCTGGTTAAGGATTTGTGTTGCCTTTTGCGATACCCAGACACCATGTTCTGTGACATCACTCCTCATACAGGCTGTCCATCCAACCGTCCACATTTATGGTTCTTAACATTTTTATTTTAACTTGATAGAAACAATCCTTTATTAACACAAAATTGTCCTCTTCTTTGACGGATAACTACCTCTTTATGCAAATGGCCCAAACAGCTATTCCAGAGAGGGGACCTACAGAAAATTTGATTTGCAGTCGGAGGCCACAGAATCTTATTAGTTCATTGGAGGAATATCACACACAGAGAGAAATACACCTGCCTTCCCTGGGTGGTGTTTAGAAAATCTGATTCCTATTCCTCTACATTTGCAAAAGTACAAATTTTATAAAACACTATCTAGACACACCCACACCCACACAGAAAATCTCAAATGCCCAGGTTTTGATCTTCCCTGAGAACCCCGCCCACCCACCCACTCATGCACTTACAGATGCACAGATTACACACTCAGTTCAGCCCTCCATTCCCATGAAAATATCATGGATTTGTCATCTAAAAATGCCATCAGATCAAAAAAAGCAGACTCTAATTCCTTCCTCTTTATTCAGAACTATGTAATCATTCTGACTCTCACACGCTCTCACTTAGTGGCACCTCTAATTATTTCCGTTTTCTACTTACCCCTCCTACAGCTTTCTCCACATGCCTCACCCCACTCATCAGCAACCCCTTTTGCTCTCACATCTACTGAGTTTATATCGTAGTGCTCAGGAGTTCAGGGACCATAAACTACCCATTTCTCCATCTACGTGAAGGGTGCCAGATGGTAGTACAACTAGGCAGAGCCATCCTTAATCACTATGAAATCTTAACGTAGCTTCATGCTGCTAACTTGCTCTTATCTCCAGCCCCGCCATGTATTTGAGTTTGTTCCTGGCACAGGTGGTCACGAGAACCATACACCTATCAATCCCCTACGTCTTCGATGTCTTCTGTCCTCCACTTGTAGAACACAATTCTAAATCAAGTACAGAGTCACCCTTTTCATCTTATATACCTGTGCAACTAAGTGAGCTGTTGGAAAAAATACAACAGCTTTGAAGACTGCTCTTGCTTCAAACCCACATTTTCTAATCTACCTCATCTTTTAACTTTATTTAACACTTCACTCTCTTGGTGTATTATAATAGCTCTTTGTTGAGAAGATAGAGGCCCTCAGGTATTGACTTGAGTATCTCTGTACATTCTTATCTCTGCCATCCACCGCCAGACAATAGGATGTCCCGCTTCCTGTGTAAACTTGAGATTTCTTCCTTCCCTATTATTCCATCTTCAGCAAGACCAGGGTTATTTTGCTTTCCTTCTCTCTGTCTTGCCTTCCTCCTGTCTGTTACACACACACACCGCTGTCAAAGTGATTTTCCTAAAACACAAATACTATCACGTCACCACTCTCCTAAAATCCTCTTCAGTAGCTCTCCACTGCTCTTAACTGAAGTCTAAATATTTTAACTTAGCTTTTCAGACCCTGAATTACTTGATTCCAGATGTCTCATCTCTTGCACTTAGCTCCTGTTGTGTTAGGGCTTTTTGCTGAATCTTTTGCCTAGAGCACTACCCTATCATCTACTGTACCCTTCATTTTATAACCAGGCTGCTCTACCCTCCAATGAGTCAATCCCCTTTCACCCCACCTCAGGGTTCATTTGACACTTCAGATTTCAAATTACACTTCTACTTTCTCTAACAAGTTATTGCTGAGCCTCCAGATTTCTACTGGGTGACGTGCTCCCATGAAATCCTGTGTTATCCCCAACATAGCTTTTATCACAGTTTGTTGTATTTTTTGGTTTCCTTGTCTGTTTCCCGCTAGACCCTAAGTACTATAAAGTCAAGTACTCCATTCATCTTTTTCACTGATTTTTCTTAGAAGCCAAGCATTAGGAAGTGACACATAAGTATTTTGTGAACTAAACAGCACTAGAATTGGCCCAAGATCATAAAACTAAGAGCACACATAGATAAGCAATTCAAATCTGAAAGGACTCACAAGAGGATATGGCCTATTTTGCAAAGACAACAAGGCAGAACGGATGTGTTATTTAATAAATAAATAAATAAATAAGGTCATTTAGCAGAAAAAAAAAAGGACATAAAAGAATCAAGGTAAATGTTCTTTGGTAAATGTTAGCAAAATTCCTAACTCTTTAGGAATTACCTCATGGTTTACTCCAGAGTGAATAAGGAATACTCAGATTAAAAAGACAGCATTTGCTTACACAACCTTACTATAGCCTGACCTCAAGTTCCAGAGCAAGTTGAGGGCTTTCTACAGAGAATACCATTAATCTCTTTAGATTACCAGACGCATCAGAGGATCTGGAGAACCTATGGGCTGTGTGAGAATTCCAGTGCACAGACTGGAACTATTTCGAAAAATGGTTGACCATCAGAAATAAGTCCCTATACAAATTTTCTACACTGAGGTACAAGAGACATGGAAATTGTGTATTATTATTTTTGATTGCTTGACTGTTTTTATTGAATATACCCAGTGCACTCACACTGGTTGAAAAAGATTTCTTCTGTTTTTGTTTAATACATTTACATTGTTTACATGAGGTGATCTCCCTGTATTAATTTTAATTATAGATTTTATTTATTAAGTGCCAATCATACTAGGCCCAAGGTCGGAGTGAGAGAAGACAAAGATAGAACCTTGCATTTGGACTGGTTCTTTCAGAGAGAGAATGGGCCAGCAAACTGTCAGCAGGGCCATGACTATTTTGGCCAAAAATTATCACAGATAAAACTAGTGCTATCT
The DNA here is from genome assembly GCF_059928025.1 of Delphinapterus leucas. Classification (NCBI taxonomy): domain Eukaryota; kingdom Metazoa; phylum Chordata; class Mammalia; order Artiodactyla; family Monodontidae; genus Delphinapterus; species Delphinapterus leucas. The sequence continues at coordinate 53,006,722 of NC_143145.1, forward strand.
CAAGGTTATTTGAGAAATAACTATTCAGTTATATAGACTAATTAATGGTCATAAATAAACTCAGTGCTGTTTACTTTGCCTTATTCTGGGTTTTGTGATTTGAAGAGAAACAGAAAATTCTTTCAGGACCTACAGAATTGCAATTAACACGTAGAAATATTTGAAAAAGAATACATCTGAAAGCATAAAGATATTTGAATTATTTTAAATTATTTAATTATAACATATTAATATCAAATATAAAATTATTTATTAATATAAAATGTCAACCTATTTAAATTTTAACATAGTTTAATAGACTATGTTAAGAGACTATAGTCTCTTGTATAAGAAAGGTCTTGAGGTTAATGGGTCTTAATTTCAGTGAAAAGAAAAAAAAGAAGAAATTAAACTACACTATGAATAAAAATGTCCTCATAGTAAGAGTGGCTAAAATTAATACAGATTATTTAAAATAGAGTATTCATATAAAAGACAAATTTTATGAAAAAGATTAGTAAATTCTCAAAGATTGCAGAAAAATTATATTTACTTACTTCATGCCACCAAATTGGAATAATTCCCTATAGCCTTTCTCAGAGCTATTTTGAAAATTAACTCCTGGTAGTAACAGAGAAACAACGAAACCTAAAATATACATCAGTCTATATACTCCATGGAAGTGATTATTAAAGTTTTATTTTCAACCTGAGTTTTAAAAGACCAATCTATGACCTGCTGACCTGTAGTCATTGAATAAAGTTCTGTCAGTAGGTATTTTAAGGTAATGTTGCTGAGCTATTTCATTTATATATATATATATATATATATATATATATATATATATACACACACACACACACTCTGACTCAGTTTTCCAATAACTGGAAGGCTTTGCCATGAAAATTCTAATAGCAAAGAATTATCAAGGTGTTACCATGAGTCAGAAACTGACCAGTGTTTTTCACATATATAACACGGTGGTTCCTTAATTGTGAAATCCTTTTTACTTTTAAAGATTATTTTTTGCACAAGTGTTTTTCAGGGAAATACATTCAGCTTTGATATTTGCAAAAGCTATGAATGGAAGAGCCATCAGGGGTTTCAGAAGTACTTTGACATGTCAAACTTATTTTACTTTTTCATTGGTAAAGTTAAATTTGGTAGGTAGGAGTTCGAGGCCCAATAGTAAGACAAAATTTTCAAACTCAGTCTATCATGAAAGGAAAACTAAAAGAACTTCTTACCTAAGACTTACTTATGTAATAGACTATTTTACTTCCATTCTCAATAAAAATTGTCCTGGAGACCCTTTTATTTTGAAATGGTTCTTGGAATCGAGATCCGTCAGACTCATCTGTGAATCTTGTTAAATATCTAATGCTATTAAATGTTACAGGTGGCCAAACTGTCAAAGGCAGGAGCTCCAACTTTGTTAAATGTTCTACATAAGATATTTCATAGCTTTTATAGAGATTAGGATTAAAAAAAAAAAAAAAAACAGGGCTTCCCTGGTGGTGCAGTGGTTGAGAGTCCGCCTGCCGATGCAGGGGACACGGGTTCGTGTCCCGGTCCGGGAAGATCCCACATGCCGCGGAGTGGCTGGGCCTGTGAGCCATGGCCGCTGAGCCTGCGTGTTCAGAGCCTGTGCTCCGCAACGGGAGAGGCCACAACAGTGAGAGGGCCGCGTACCGCAAAAAAAGAAAAAAAAAAAAAAAAACCTCATGTGTTTTATTGATTGCATTAGTAAAATCAGATTAAGGATTCTGCATTTGAGTGGGAAACCCTGTAAGGTGCAGTCATTGAAAACAGAGTGGGAGTGATTAAGAGATTAGTACCTGCCTTTTATCTTGCCTTAGACTGTTTATAACTTTCTATTCAGTTACTTTCAAAGGTGTCTTTTCATGGCTTAATCCTACTTAGCAAAGTGCTGCAAATCATTCCATGTTCATAGAGATGGATGTCAAAGGACTCACCTGTCTTGTTGATATCAAGACCTGCTAATTTCAAGGCTAATTCATTGCTGTTACCACTTGCAGAGGAAACCAGGATATCATGTATTGCATTTCTTCTACCCGTTCTTCCTGAAGCAATAAAATCTGCATATGTAGTTTCCACATCAGTCACTGCTAACAAATATTCACATAGCAGGAGCTACAAAACAGAGAAAAATTAAAAGGTAAATATAATGTTGGTCAATGGTAAACATTTAACAAAGACACTTGTTAAATTACTGGCCTATAATATGGATGTGAAATAACTGTCTTGCTTACATGTCCACAAAGCAAGTAATGCTTTGATTCTTGATCAAGGGTCAGGGAACATTGTTTGTAAAGGGCCTGATAGTAAATAGTTTAGGCTTTGAGGGTATATAGTCTTTATCCAACTCTATGGTTGTAGGACAAAAGTACTCAAAGAGAATACATTAAATAAAAGTAATAAACTAAACTTATAAAAATAGGCATAAGGCCAGATTTGGCCTGCATGCCATAGTTTGTGGACACCCAGTTTAGATCATAAAATTCTCCTTCTCTAATACCATTTTAGTCAGTCTTCAACTCCAGAAAGAACTTGAGCTCAGTAGCATACCAAAGTGGTGGGAGGTGGAGTGGAAGTGCTCCACCGTAGAGATAAGCAGTAAGCAAGGGCATTGTTTGCAGAGAACCTAAGGACAATAATGAAATTGACCAAAATCCAGTTTGCTTGTTATTATCATCACGCACCAGCAATTCTAAACAATGCCAGTGACCGCTCCCAGTCCAGGAGCACAGCTCCCTTGTTGCCTCCTTGGTAAGTCATTCCTTGGGAGGAATAATAAACTTTCTTGACTGAAACTTTGAAATAAAATCTACAAAATTACAAAGGACTCAATGAAAGTGAGTTTCCCCAAACAGGCCTGGTAACACAAATACTTAATTAAAGACTTAATGAAGAAAATATTTAACAAGGTAGAATATGATACATGTAATAACAAAAGATCATCAAATGTAAATCTTTTTTTTTACCTCTTTATTGGAGTATAATTGCTTTACAATGGTGTGTTAGTTTCTGCTTTATAACAAAGTGAATCAGTTATACATATACATATGTTCCCATATCTCTTCTCTCTTGCGTCTCCCTCCCTCCCACCCTCCCTATCCCACCCCTCTAGGTGGTCACAAAGCACCGAGCTGATCTCCCTGTGCTATGCGGCTGCTTCCCACTAGCTATCTATTTTACGTATATATGTCCATGCCACTCTCTTACTTTGTCACAGCTTACCCTTCCCCCTCCCCATATCCTCAAGTCCATTCTCTAGTAGGTCTGTGTCTATTCCTGTCTTATCCCTAGGTTCTTCATGACCTTTTTTTTTCTTAGATTCCATATATATGTGTTAGCATACGGTACTTGTCTTTCTCTTTCTGACTTACTTCACTCTGTATGACAGACTCTAGGTCCATCCACCTCACTACAAATAACTCAATTTTGTTTCTTTTTATGGCTGAGTAATATTCCATTGTATATATGTGCCACATCTTCTTTATCCATTCATCCGATGATGGACACTTAGGTTGTTTCCATCTCCTGGCTATTGTAAATAGAGCTGCAATGAACATTTTAGTACATGACTCTTTCTGAATTATGGTTTTCTCAGGGTATATGCCCAGTAGTGGGATTGCTGGGTCATATGGTAGTTATATTTTTAGTTTTTTAAGGAACCTCCATACTGTTCTCCACAGTGGCTGTACCAATTCACATTCCCACCAGCAGTGCAAGAGTGTTCCCTTTTCTCCACACCCTCTCCAGCATTTATTGTTTCTAGATTTTTTGATGATGGCCATTCTGACTGGTGTGAGATGATATCTCATTGTAGTTTTGATTTGCATTTCTCTAATGATTAATGATGTTGAGCATTCTTTCATGTGTTTGTTGGCACTCTATATCTTCTTTGGAGAAATGTCTATTTAGGTCTTCTGCCCATTTTTGGATTGGGTTGTTTGTTTTTTTGTTATTGAGCTGCATGAGCTGCTTGTCAATTTTGGAGATTAATCCTTTGTCATTTGCTTCATTTGCAAATATTTTCTCCCATTCTGAGGGAGAAAAATTAAATCTTTCATGTCTTTTTCTATGTTAAAAACTCATATTCTTTCCTGAAGGTCATAAGAGGGATGAATACTAAGATATGAATAATGAATTTCTGTTGGATTAATTTTGTTTAAACAGGACTTTAAAGTAACACAATTTCCCTCCTATTCCTAAACATTCCAATTACATTTTACTATAGTTTAAGATTAAAAACCCATGCCAATAATCAAGAGAAAGGAGTCTTTTCAACATATACAAAATGTGGAAGAAGCTAAAATGGTAGAACCCATACACTATCATGGACATGCACACTGTCACTCTGAAATAAACTGATGCCATTTACAGTGAAATCCAGGATGGCCGTCAGTAGCACTTTCCTTAAAGCTTAGTTCTTCTCCCAGTGCCTAATGAGGGAGCTGTTAATTTAATCTGGGCAAAACTTTTATACTCTCTCTTCTGTAAGAGGAAGCCAAAAGAGGAAAGAGGGAGGAATAGCACAATACAAGTTTTGAAATAGGAAATATATGAATACTGCATGCTTTACTGTGACTATATTATGGTTCCAATCACTTGACTATATCCACCATTCTTTTTTATGGGAATATGATTTAATGGTTGTTACCATGTTACTTAAAATTTCCAAATGCTCCTCAGAAGGTCCTGGATTGAATCCTGCCCCTGACATTGGGTCATGGAGTGACAGAAAATCACTTGACCTCCTGGCCTTCCATTTTCTAATAAGTAAAGCAGGACAGCTGGATGACATAATCATTAATGGCACTTTAAGTGAAAGTGTAAAAACAATGATCACTCAAAACTGTATCATTTCTAGAATCTTGAATTTGGAAATTCCCTTCTGTGACCATAACCACCAATTTTTTTTCTTTTCCTCTTACTCATAATGAATCTGTTCTTCACACTGGTCATATCTTTAATTCCTTTAACCCTTTTTGTTTTAGTTTCATCTAGGCCCAGCCTGGATCAATTGCCCACCGTTTGGTGTAGCTTCTCATTAGCATCAAGAAGTCCCTTTGCTCTACCGTCACCTTGACTTTCCTAAGCCTCACCTGGAAAACAGCATGGTACAATTTCTCTGATCTCATTACTGGGTGGATAAGTGTTACCAAAAAAGTCACAAAATTGTGCCAATTGGCTCAACTAAACATTTTTACTCTATTATTAGTATACACTCTGAGTTGAACGGAAATTCTTTTGTTCATCTCTATTTGACTCTTCCCTATGGCTTCCCTCTGTGGGAAGGATTCCAAACCTTTTGTAGTCCACACAACCAGACACTACCTGCCTTAAGGGGTGACTTTGCGTCTTCCTTCTTGGAGAAGATATAGGACATCTGCTGCAAGTTCTCTTACATTTCTCCCTATCAAATACATTTCTCTGTAAATCACTATTGTTTCTTTTCTAGATGAACTAGCTGCTTTCTCTTTAAGGCATGCTATTGACTCTATTTCCTATTACCTCCTGTAGGGCCTTTCTCCATCCATTTTTTTCTCAATAATTTGAGTGTTCTTTCTCCTCTGGATCTCTCCCTTAAGCTTATAAGCATGTTCAAGTCTTTCCTTACTAAAAAAAAAAATGAACCAACCATTCAACCAAATACGCATTCCTCAACCTTCTTAAATCTTTGCACTACCTTCTCTTTCCTTCATTAAACTTCTCAGTAGGGTTCAACTACTTTTATTTTCTCACTTTCCTTGAACCAACCTTTAGAATTTTTCTATTCCATTGGCCTTTATATACTATGTTTTACAGAGACTACTTTCATATAGATCACTGAAATGATCTGTATTAACATTAAGTGACCGCTTAGTGTTAAATGTTCTTGTGAGCGTCTATCCTGTTTGAGCTCACATGACACTGCCAGTTACATTCTCCTTGAAACTCTCCCCTAGCGTATATTAAAAGTTATAGAGGTAAAATAATTATAAGAATCAGACTTACCTGTATTTGAATCCAGACTTTCCATTTACTTCTTATGCTATGTCTAATCTCTCTGTGCTCAGTTCTTTATCTATAAATTGTGATAAACATACTTAGTTCTCAAGATTATGAGAATTTACTTGGTTTATGTATCTCAAGAGACTAACACAGTGTTTGGCACATGGTGGGTAAGTACTGATTTAAAAAAAAACAACTGTCACTTCCTTAGCTTTCATGATCCCTTACTATCCTGGTTCCATCCCATTTGACCTTTGTATTTTTTACAGACTTCCCTTTCTAGGGTCACCTTTAGAAATCAGAGCACATTTTGTAGGGAGTTAGAATCAGTCATTGACCTTCTTTACTTTCTTACTTGAATAACTCATCTAATCCCAATGCTTCTAATTCCTCACTAGGGATGATACAAACGTCTGCACCTGCTATTTAGAATGTTCTCCCAAGGTCCTCACACACAAGAGCAACTGCCTGCTGAACAGGGACTTCCACTTGGTTTTGCACAAACATTTCACCTTCAATAAAACAAAGTAAGACAACAACAGAACACGTAAATAGAGCAGACTGGCTTCATTAATGCGCTGTGTTGGGGCATATTTTGACTTATTCCTCTCACTTGATGTCCATGTCTAATCATCTGCCAGGTCACGTTGGTTTCTATCTGACGTCACTCATATTTATTCTCTGTAAAACACAGAAAAGGCTCTTACCAGGGTTACGGCTGAGTTCTCCCACAATCTGAAAAGAACCCACTTTTGCTGCTTTAACTTTAACCACTCACTCTCATACTTGGTACGCTACAGAAAAATGCACAGTGTTTTCCCAGAGCTTCTCTGATGGTGCATTTGCTCAAGTCTGTCATTCAACCTGGAATGCCTTCTCCTGACAAACTTGCTTGTTGAAATGGATTTAGACCTCAAAATTCAGCCAATGCCATCTTCTCTTTGTCTTCTTTCCCCTATCTCTTCACCTAGCGCTCCCACAGGCCTTGATTTGTGACCGTACAAGGAGTTAAAATTCTAACTGGCATCATGGTTGCCTCTCCTTCTAGACAGATCACAAGTTCTGACAAGACAGGAAATGCATTTTGTTAATATTTTAACTACACAGAATTCCTAGTAGAGCCTTTTGCACATAATCAGTGCTGAATAAAAGTATGTTAACTAGAACTGAACAATGAGGAAGAAATACATTAATCACCTTTCATCAGTAGCCACAGAGAATTTCCCTATCCCTGGGTTATACTAAATCACCAAATCCTAAAACTCTGGAAGGTTTTATAGGTGGAAAATCTGAGGACCAGATAGTTCAAATGATCTGCCCATCTTCACATAGTTAATTAAGTGGTTGGAATGAAGGTCTTCAAATCCCAGTCCACTCTTTCTGTTTTACCAGGTTGCCTGTCTGTGAGTAAGCTATGAATTTGCATAAAGTTTTTGACCTTGAAGTAATTTGGTGCTATTATAATGATATTTTCATTACCTACTCCACTACCATTAACCAACGCAGTACTTAGTTTCTATGTTACTTTAAAGATTTAGAATTGGATATCTTTACCGATTTCTTTCTATGGTCACATTTTGAAATAAGGGCACATTTTGTGGAAATTTAGAATCAGTCATTGACCTTCTTATATCTATCAAATATATCTGATAAAAAGGTGAAGTAGGTTACAGGAATAAGCTCATCTCAAAGTCATTGTTATTGTCTTTCATTCTTAGTCTCTTTATGGCATTTGAAAACATAGGCTTTAAAAATAGCACAACTGCTATTATTTCTCATCTGATAACAATGTTATGAAGTAGGCAAAAATATCCTCATTTTCATTTGAAGAAAATAAGTCAGAGATGTTAAGTGATTGCTAAATAACACACGGAACTATGACTTGAACCCAGGTCTGTGGGTTTTGCATAAAGAACACTGTATTTTGCAATAAAGTTCCTTGTTTTTTGCCATTATCATTTTTAAAAATGTAGACTGCCATAATAATACTCGTGTATGTGGGAGTTTACATCTAATTCACTTTGCTGATAATAGTTTTAAGAAGATTTGAAATATCAGAGTGAGACAGAAAAAAGTGGTGACATTTTCCATGAGAAGATATGAATTAAAAGGAGTACTGCATTATGATTTGTATATCTGGGAATGTTAATTTCTGTGATGGTGCTAATTCTATTTATAAGAGGGGAACCAAAAACTTAATTTGAATTTTCATTTAGGGTATTCCTAAGTAATGAGCACATGGAAGAAGAAACAGGGTTATGAGAGATGTATGTGTATACTGTGTTCACCTTTGAAATGTGTGTATCTAGATTTCAGTTGGATTTAGTGAAAGACAATAATGAGAATTATGAGAACAGATTATTCTGTAAACTCCTTTTCTTCTTAAGCATTTATGAAATATACTTGCTAGATTGATGTGCATCTTATTGTAAACCTCTAAAGTAACATAGAAAGTACTGGGCATTCAATTATGGTAGCCATTATAATTATTATTATAATAGTTATTATTATAAAGTAGTATTTCACTTTTATTAGATTTGTTTTCTCCAGACAATAAACTTAAATTTCAGTAAAAAGAACAATAGCTGACAAATAGCGCATATTTAAATATATAATTACATTTTGAAACAAAACATATACATGTTATAAACTCTGTATCTTTTTCTCTCTCTCCATGATTATACTTCCTTAATGAATTCCCATTAGGTGCTCAAAAACAGTAATTTTTACATGCATGGCAGCTATGTTTTTTTCCTTTCAGCTAAACATCTTGACACAGCTTTTCAATTTATTGATATGACTACCAGAGATTGGAAATAACTTTTACACCAATATAATCACTGCATAATGACTTGTAGTTAGCTTAGAAATTCTGGGCAAACTGTTGCCAAATGACTATGGCTGACAGATGTTCACCCCAAAATGACAAAAGTCAAAACAAAAGTCTAGTAAGTGTCAGCAGCTGGTAGAGATTTAATAGAGTAGCACTTAGCACACATTCTGGCCTTATGCAAAATAAACTAATCAGAATAAAACTTGGAAAAATTTACCAAAAGTGGGCTTTGACTCTTCACTAAAGCTTCCTATTTATGTTGCTGTAATTAGAATTTCCTAGACATGACAAAATGGTAGTATTGGATATAAACAAGATAATATGGTGCTATTTTTTGTATCTAGTTATGTACAAGAGCTAATTATACTAATATTCAAAGTCTGATTAGAGGGAGGAAAAGACATTTTATTATTTAAGTACTGTACTATTTAAAATTAGATTAAATTTTAAAGCATAAATTTCTAAATATTGATATCTAAAAATCCAATCAAAATTCATGACTAAGAAATAACCTTGCTTTCTTTCCCCCCCTTCTTAAAAAAGCCTCACTTTCTCCCTTTTTAACAAAGCAAACAGTATATTGGTATTCTAAAATTGTTTTGTTTGTATAATGGATTCCTAAACTGAGATTCATAATTTGTGTTGGTCTTTCCCTTACTTATGCCCTCTATCTTTTTAAATATCATTTACACAAATTGAGAGAATAAACCAGATTTCACCCTAGCATAATTTATAGATTTAGATAGACTGCAAGAGGCTAGAAAAAGTATGTACTTACGTCTCCTGTATTAAACAAACTGAAGTGTCCGCACAGATGTATTCTAAAAGAAGTTGGGTCTATGAAGCTGCTTAAATGATTTTTACAGTGACATTGAGTCATGAGCCAAATGGTGACTGGATAAAACGCTAATTTTACTCCTGTAAATGGGGACACATGAAAATGAGACTCACAGACTTGGAAGAAAGAATGGAGAGAATGTCATCAGCAGGCACTGAAGTCTTCTCTCTAATATAAATGGTATGATTTTTTTTTAAAAGAGAAGGAAAATTCTTCCTCTACCATTATTACAAATGCAGTTACATGACTTCTCCAGTGTTACTTTATAAAATCATGTGAAATTTGCTAAAAGTCATTGAGTAGTTTCCTATGTGCTTAAGATTTGGTCTACATTAGTGTTTCTGAAACGTTTTGGTCTCAGATATCCATTACATTATCAAAAATTACTGAGACCCCGAATGAGATTTTGTTTATATAGTTATATCTGCCAATATTTACATTATGTGAAATTAAGACTGTAAATTTTAAATATTTATTAATTCACTTAAAATATAAATAAAAAGCCCATTACATTTCAGTAAATAATATATTTTTAGTGAAATGAAATATATATTCCAAAGCCAAAATAAAATAGTGACAAGAATGGCATTGTTTTACATTTTGAAATTCTCTGGCTTAGTTTTGCAAATGTCTGGCTTAACAAAAGGCACCTGGTTTCTCATATCTGCTTCTGCGTTCAGTGTCTCAATATGTTGTTTCAGTTGAAGTATATGAAGAAAATCTGGCCTCACACAGATTTCTTAGTTGGAAAAGTGAGGAGAATTTTAATAGCTTTTTCAGATAATTATGGATTTTTAAATTTTGCAATGTGGAATCTAAAACCATATCAATATGCTTCCCTTACTGTTTTATTAAAATCTATTGTCTACTTTGCAACTTAAATGGATATTTTGCCCATATGTATTTTTAAAAATAACAGGTATTGGTCATTTGGAAAAATATTGGTTCACCAGGTTATGCAAAATTTCCAAATAGTAGCTTATTTCATTATACAATATCACATTTGTTAGTAATGCCACCTATCTCAACAGAAAATTCTTTAAGAATTGAGAAACTGACAAGTTCACAGGGGCCGATAATAAGTTTTCCAAAATTGTAATTTTTATTTGAAAGCTCAGATTTTATCACTGGCAACAGATACAATTGGATTTTGCTTCTCTTGAAGTGACAAGCTCACTTTGTTCATTTTCAAGAAAATCTCTGCCAAATATCCAAGTTTGAAAAAAACCCAGTTTGCTTGTCAGTTGTTCTTTCAAGTAAAAATGGTGACTCATGAGAAAAGTGGCTAATTTAGCTCTCAACCCAAGCAGTCACACAAGTACTTACTTGAGACAACCATGCAGTTTGGTACATCTTCACTGACTTACCATTTCATCACACAGAATATTAAAAAGACATCTACTCAAGGGTCAAGATTTGACAATTAGTATATTTTTACTCCTTAATCAAGTACATTCTTAGGTACATCTTGCATTTTAAAAATATTAACTCTGAGTGTGTGGCAGTGAAGAATACCAGGCTTACTAGTAGTTTGCTGCTACTGACCTGATTCATGCTAAGGTGTCAGCAGTTTTCCCCACCATGCTTTTGCACCATTAGTGCAAATGGCAGCCAAGTGAAAAAGGTAAATAGCATCAGTATTAGTATGAAAATTATTTTAAACTTGTGAATCTACTGCAAGTATCTCAGGGAATGACTGAAAGGGTCATTGGGGACATGCAGGAGTTGGGGGACCAAATTTTGAGAACTGTTGATCTACACAGTAACAGGAAGCTATCTGACAAACACTACGGATTAGAGAAGGGAACCCTTTTGTAAAGAACTTAACTAAGCAGGTTTTTGATTCCTAAAATATTCTGGAAATAATCAGCTGTTTCCATGCTAAGTACAATACTATCTATCTTTTTCTTTTTTCTTTTCCTGCATAAGAATATTACTTATTTATCTAATTCAGGCTTACAAACAATCTAATAGCTTATTTCTAAGAACAACCCCCCAATCTCACAAATCAGAGGGCTTCAAATTAAGTCTCATGAGACAGGACAGGGTGCCAGAACTTGATGCTACCTTAGTTCCCCTTTTCCTTGAATTGGGCTATATTCTAGTCACATTTTGGAGTAAGTGACAACAAAGAAGAAATCAAGAACCATACCCTGTTAATAACAACAATTTGAAAATTTCCACAGAAGTCTCCTCTGTTAAGGCATAATTATAAATCCTGCGCCAGATCATGACACTGCATGCTCTAGAATACCATTTGGTATAATGGGACACGTATTGTCCTTTAGAAGAGTTTGGATAGTGTTCTATCAAAAGCACACTTAAAAAAAGTAATCTCAGAATCACAGAATGATGCCAACACATATTAACTCTGTGAAGTCAAACCCTCTTTTGTTCTAAATCCAAGGCATTGACTTTTTAAATCACAAAATATTGTTAGAATAAATTTTGCCTAATATGAGATCAAATAGGCTGTCTTTGATGGTTTTCATTCACAGTAAGTTTTTGACTAATACTACTACAAATAATAACCCATCTACATTTGTTGGGGGGAGTTCGTCACTTCTTCCCTGATTTTCAGTGTATAATAAAAATTCTCAAGTTCAAAAATTTCCAACATTTGATACTAATGGTTATTATTCTCAATCTTCTCTCTATTCATCAATTCATCTCTGATCCCCAGTAATGTGATAATTGTGATCCTTATGCCTTCATTCAAGATTATATATATATATTTTCCTTGTTTTGACATGGGCACATTTTCATATTGTTTTTGTAAATTCATGACCTAGTCAATTGTATTATTACTTAACTTCTTCTCTGAAACTTCCTTTAGCCCAGATTCAAATCCTTTTTTTTTCTTCCCACAGTGCTTAACAAATCAAAACTTTGTAATGAGAAATCTAAGCCTAAAAATGTTATAAAGCCAGAAGCACAGGCTATCTCAAGAAAATATTTTCCCTGTCTAATTAGGCAAGCTAATTCATACAAAACAAAGCTATTCATAAATTCCTTTGTTGATCTCTGGCTGACCCGTTCACCATCCTTAAAAACAGCAATTTCTTCATTGTTTTGTGTTTCTTAAGTCTCACTTGTATTTCATCTTCTTACACTCCATAGAAACTCTTGCCTAATGAATTTATGGAGAATGTCAAGGTCATCCTACATAAATTCCTTCAATTGCTGTTTCTTTATCATCACATCAAAATTGCCATCTTTTTATTTGAGTCCTTTTGCCAACATTAATACCTGACTGGTGCTCTTGACTCTATCTTCTCTCCTATTATTTTTCCTTCAATCCTGCCTTGTGCTTCCGGAGTCTTTCTTTTCCCTGCTTCTCCAATGCCTATAAAATTATTTACATATTCTCTGGTATAAAATATATTTCATCTTTTAGCTCTGTTCTTTTTGTCACTCACCTTTTACTTTCATTAACTCTCAAACTTACAGAAAAAGAGGTAGATGCTAATTTTCCTGCATCCTTTACAATGCTTTATTTTTAATTCCTTTGCAATTTAGCTTACATATCTATCAATTTACCAGAATTGTTTTCTCAGAGAAAAACCATTACAGATTAATCACAAAATTCAACAGGCTTTTCACTGTAATCACCTATATCAAATTGTGTACAACATTTTACGTTGCTATTCCTCTCTTCCGGAAACATCTTTCTCCCTTGGCTCTGATAGTTACTGTACTCTTGATTCCCTCATAATCTTCTTATATTTCTTCTTGCTCTTTCTCTCACTTAACTATTAAATAATATATTTTCTCTCTTTTGTTCTGTTTGGTAATCCCATTTACCCCAATTGTCTTAAATTCCAACTGTGTATAGATGGCTATCAAATCTATAATTTGGGGGCCTGATATTTTGCTGAAGCGTAGCTTGGGAATTTTTACTACCTATTGGATATTCCCCCATGTTTGTCCTTAAAAACTCAAATTCAGTAAGTTCAAATGGAATCTCTTTGCTGCATCTCTACCTCCACCCCCCAAACTATTTATTATCCTTATCATTTTAGTGTATATTACTACTATTTTCTTAGGTATCCATGATATTAATAGAAATCTTAGAATTGTGTTCAATTACTTCCATCTCACTAATTCTTCCCATCTAATCAATTCTCAAACCTCATTGTTTTAATTCTATCCATTCAATGCTTCTTAAGTATTCTTCATTTCCGTTCTTTGTCTGGTCACTCCCTTCATCATCTCTTTCTTGACTATTGCAATTATAGGCTAACTACTTACTTATCTAAACTTATTCTTTTCCAAGTTACCCTTTACACTTTCACCAGAATTAACTTTATTAAACATAAAATACTCAAAAATCTTCAGTGGCTCCTGGGAACCCTCAAAACATAGTTGTAACTTTATTTGCATGGCCCTCAAGAATGTGAACCCAACCTAATTTACTAGCTTTTTTCCCTATACTATCTCTCCCATGTATACTAAGTTAGATCATAGCAAACACTTGCTATATCTCTGGTGTTCTCTTATTGGTCTTCTCATGCTGCTTTTCTCAACCTGGAGTGACCTTCTCTCCCAATGACAACAAAATCCTCCTCATCTTTCAAACCCACTTTACAAGCCACAACACCTCCCAATCTCCAGGTAAAATAAATAACTTTATTATAATATTTATTTAATTTGGCACTATGCAAGAATTAATTATTTTCATGTTGCTCTTCTTCCTATATTATATGTTCCTTGAGATCTGGGTCTTTGATTTTTGAGTCCCCTCAGAATGCTTGGCACAGGATTTTGTATGTTGTTCTTACATCTGGAAAAAGTATATTGTAGATTTATTTTTAATCATCATACTCAAGATCCTTACTGGTAAAGTAAATTTGTCAACGTTATCCCATTGTCAATAGTAAAAGTATTGATAGCTCAGAAAGCATGTTTCTTTATTCTTATTCATTTAATTTTCCTGTCTCATAATACTTATCATCAATATAAAGAGGTGAACTGTAATCATTTCCTCTGATACATTTTTTCTTCTGTGTATTCTTAATTATGACAGAAGATTTTTAAAAAATAACAGCAACAAAAAGCACTCTAGAAATCCAAGTAATCTATCCTATTTTCACTTTACGGAAGGTTACCGCTTGTAAAGTTTTTTATAAAATATATATGACTAAAGTAGCGAATTAATGCATGGAATGATTTGTTCTGTCCTTCTTTTGTTAAGGCTTTTTACATCATTTATTTAATATTTCAAAAGGTTTATAAATCATCTATTAGCTAATCTTTGCAGCATCCCTGCTGACACAGTCAATTAGCTGAAGAAGTACTGCTGGTTGGCAACTGACAAGTAATATTACTTGCACATTACAGATGAAGAAACGAAAGCAGAGAGAGGTTAATCGACTTGACCATGCCTTACACAGTGAATGGTAGTACTGATGTCACAATGGGGACCTGGGGTTATTCACATCAAAACCACAAAAGCATTAAGAGTCCAGAGCTGGTGCTGTTCTTTATTATATTATACTTTCTAAATCCTTTGTTTAATCTCCTTTTCTGGCTCTCTATGAGTCCAAGGAGGAAAGATACTTTTAAAATCTATAACTTCTCATTAAACTAGACTATTTTTTCTACATCCAATAAATATTTAGTTTTTGCAAGGACATTAGAACATCGACACATTTCTTCTCAAAATAACTCATTATTAAATTTTCCATCTTTAAAAGCACAATGAAAGATCAAATCAATCTCAGTAATATTTTCTGGTCTGTTCTGGTCTGGTCTAAGTTGTAATAATGACCATAGTAACAAAACAGCTATTGTTTACTAATTATTTATCAAAAATAACAAAAATATCAAGTATTTGCCAGATATAACACTAAGAAGTTTATGTGAATTGTATAGTTTAAATTCATCAACAAATTTATCGAAGAGGAATGTTCATTATCTCAGTTTTAAAGATGGAATATTAAAGGTTTAGAAATATTGTCATGAAACTGATAGGTGATTTAACCACTTCCAAAACCAGTTGCCATTTTCCAACATTCATTTTGGAACATACTATACTTAATTTTTTGTTGATGGTTTGCCAACCCTATTTTTTTTTTAATATGTAAGCAGTTCACATACTGCAGTGTTGAGACATTACTGTGTAGGGTGATATATTATTGACATCCCTACAGAACCTGGCTTTTTAATACTATCATCTCATATACATCATATTAATTGACACTGCAATTTCTTCCTTGATTTGTATATTTTTTTCTACAAACGCTTTGCATTCCAACATCCACATATCTGATCTACTCAACCATGTGATGGTCTTCATCTTCAGACATCTTGCTGTCTGGGCTGTTCAACCCTGTGACAGTAAAAGCACACTCACTAGGGACTAGGAATTTGAGAAGGACTTAGAAAATGGTTTGACACCTGAAAAACATGGCTCCAGAATAGGAAAAAAAATCTGCAAAGTTGAGATAAAAACTTGTGTCATTAATATTTTCAACTAATATTACTACAACAGCAATGTTACTCAGCTTTCATATAGTTATCTATAAATTATATTGGATATGTGACTTGGGCACATTTTAATGCATTTGATAACATTTAGGGTAAAGCTTCTAAAAGGGCAATTGCCTAGAACTGAGGAAGGTTTAAAAATGGCCCTGCACAGAATGAACTAGAAGTGACTTCAATGGGAGGGTGAGGCAGAGATGCTGGACCCGGAGAGTGACAGAGCAGGCGTACATTGGAGAGAGCTTTCCTACATAGGAGAGCCAAGAATTTGTTGCTTATTGAGTGGGGAGCATGAAGGTAGGGGACCCTATAATGAGAATCCTAGGATTGCTTCTAGATTTCTAACTTGGATAAATGACAGGACGGTACTCTTTGGTGAATACTAAAGGAACAGCAACAGCAGCAAAAGTCTAAGAGTGGAACTTTAACATATCACAATGCCACCTTTAAAGTAAATTTGGCAGTCTTCTCCTTTTTGAATGAGTGAAAATGCATTAATTAAAGACATACACATTCACACACCTGCTAATATCTGCTCTTCTGCAATCATGTGTTTTCTGTAGAGCGTCTAAATATCTATTCCAGTTGAAGTAGTGCTTAAACACTTCAATATGCCTCTTTTCAGCCAAAAAGAAAAACTGTCTATGACTGTTTCAACATATTTTAAATATATGTATAATCACTGCCAACTTATCTGCTCTGCAGATACTAGTTTCCTATACGATATTTAATATCTCCCTTTATTGAAAATGTCACTGCTCAGTATTATGATTAATGTTTTTCATTTTTATTATATGTCTGAATGTTAGAATTATTGATTAATCTCTTTATTAGTGGAATGATCTTCAGCACAATGTTAAATACTCTTCTTCTCTACCATTATTATATGTTATTTTAAAGATTTTCCATACAATTACTTTAAATGGGATTTTCAGATTTTTTCAGGCTTTTTGAAGTCAGTAGGATAGGCTCCAGCGAGTAAAAGAAATGCTGAAGAACAACCATATGAATTAAACAAACTTAAGTAGTTAAGAAAGCACTAACCTAGCCATTGAGAAATATATACTAATATTTACATAGTATGTACATATAAATCAATAGTTTCAAAATGAGATAATCCACTGAACAAAATATCTTAAAATGTGAATTAAAAGATGTTGTAGGGCTTCCCTGGTGGCGCAGTGGTTTAGAGTCTGCCTGCCGATGCAGGGGACACGGTTTCGTGCCCTGGTCCGGGAAGATCCCACATGCCACAGAGCGGCTGGGCCCGTGAGCCATGGCCACTGAGCCTGCGCGTCCGGAGCCTGTGCTCTGCAACGGGAGAGGCCACAACAGTGACAGGCCCGTGGACTGCAAAAGAAAATAATAATAAATTTTAAAAAAGTAATAAAAAAATAAAAGATGTTGTAAAATCTCTATATGATTAAGATACAAAAAAATTATAAGCTTGGAATATAAATAATAAGTGCATTTTTGTCTGGGAGACAAGTTGTTATCTGGGAAACCTCAAGACATTTTGTAGATTACCGAAATCACGTTCCTATCGATCTTGAGCACTTCTCCTATCAATTCTACAATTAGTATTGGTAATTAGCATTATGACTCTATTTCACTATCAGGAACATTGAAGAAACTACTTAAAGTGCTAAACATTGGTTTTAACAAATAAAACACAATTCATCTGAAGAAGATGTTACAATGAACTGAGGAATTAAAAGATCTCAAAGTAGAGAAATTTCACTGACTGCAGTATAAACAACTTGAGGCTAGAGAGTTTCTGTTTTTCCTGTTTGCCCTCCAAAGTTTGGAACAGTGTTATATGCACGGTGCAGGGTAATAAGCAAATATTTAACAAATGAAAAGTACTGAATTCATTACCTTGTGGTACAAATCAGGATTCTTTTGTACTGTAACTAGAAGATTTTAATTTCAGCATTATGACTTATGAATGTCTTTGTCTGATTCCCAGTTCTGTTTGAGTGATAATTACAGGACTTCATGTTTATCCTATCTTCTAGGATTTCACTTTTGCATATCTGTTAATTCATAATTTTGATATTTTTAGAGCACAACCAAAGACTATAAAAACACATAGAGCAAGCACTTGCCAAAGAACTCTAAATATGAACTCAGATATGAAATTAGAGCCATGCTTGGTTATACTTCTAAGTGCTTCATCTAAAGAGAGACCTGCAACACTGCTGCATGAATTAATCACCTAGGGTGACTTTTAAACCTACCAACAGCTGGCCCCTCTATCATATCTGATTTTATTCAATAGTCTAAATGATAATAATTTTTTGATCAAGAACTTTATTTTACTGGTTGTAAAGGTGCGCACATGCAGGCGCACACAATCACCAGTGCTTGTAAAAATTGTGGGACAGAATTAATCATAATTATTGAGTTTAAATGTCATTTATCAACTTATTAAAGTGCAAGCATGCAGGGAAAATAAGCTAAAGACAAGTCTTTCGTTTTTCAATTTATTTTTAAAAAGTCTTGTAGAAATCTTTATGAAATTAACACAAAATGGTGGTACCAAAAATCTTTTTGCTTTGTTTATTCCCTAGTCTGTGGCAATGTAAACAGTGGAAGTTTATCCAGAATTAAAGTTAAGGAAAGCTATACTGTATTAAGTTTAGCCAAACATTGTCTAACTTGCAATCATATTTTTTTCAAATAAATAAAATTTCTATTCTCTTCTCTCTCTCCTCATCTCCCTTAAGGTATGTCAACTCTAACCCCACCCCCCCCATACACACACCTTGTCGCCTCTGACATTATCTCCTCTACTAGACACGCTTTTGTACTTATTGCTACACAACAGTTCAACAATAAAATGTGATAAATGCAGGCAAAGGTGTTTCAAGAAAGAAGGTAAATGTCCTTACACATTTTCAACGTAGAAACAGAATTTTTCAAAAATGAGTTACAAAACAGCAAAATTAAAAAAAAATTAGTTATAGGTAAAGTTTGCAGATAATGTTGTCATTCCTCTTAAAAGAAGAGGGATAAGGCACAGAAGAAATGTAGTGTTGAGGACAATGAAAATAAGCAGTTACTGCAATCTATTTATGCTGCATTCAATGGAGTTAGAAGACAGAGGCTTGAGTGCTGTCGTTATTACTTGTTTGCCGTTTGATGGTGGGTAAAATAATTAATTTCATTGGGTTTCTCTTTCTATGCCTCTAAAATGTGGATTCCCAGGCTAAGAAAATATTTCAAATCTTTTCTAGGTCTAAAAGTCACAGACCTTAGTGTCTGTGTACCATTTACAAAGGCCACATTTTCACAAAAGATAGCATTCTTGTAAAACACCTTTATAGAAAGAAAAAGCTATATTTAGAAAGTCCACTCAGTGTCCAGGGTTTTCTGAAGTCGTACTGCTGTTCATAACCAGGTGTAGGCCAGTAGGACAACACATTTGCTTTAATAACTGTCCAGATTTCTTGGAGTTAAAGATAAGTTTTTCATTATTCTGTTGACCTAAGAAATTATTGAAAATAAGAATTGTTCTAATTTACTTATTGAATTGCCCAGTTCTTACCTGGCCTGACATGAAAGGTGATTTAAAAGATGGCATTTAAGTTTGCACATATAGCCTTCATCCTGCTGTTTCATCACAGACCTCTTACAGGATAAACACGTGCAACCATTTTGAGTTTCCGAATGGGAGTGCTCCTTAGAGTATTTTCCCCTTATAAATTTCTTGCCAACTTACTCCACTTTGAATGCAGGTAGAAATTTATAAATTTCTCCAAGAACTTATTTTTATTTTTATGAATCTTACTGATTTTCTTTTAATACCGAGGACTTTATCAAATTCATAGACATTTGATAGAATAAAAAGCAAAAGCATAATTAGGAAAAATCCAAAACCCTCAGATAGAAAATAAGATGCTATGTTGTTAGTAACAGAAATCAGCACAAATGGACTGAAAAACTGACCACCATTGTAAACTGAGCTTTTAACTAGGGGAGTTGCCAGGAAAAGGAGGATTACCTGACTCAGGGGTCTTCTCCTCTTTCTTTGCCTTCTTTCAACAATCTCGAAAATTAAAGAAAGGTTGAAGTGACAATAAAAATAATTTATTTCCCAAACCATTTGAGAGTAGTTGCCAACACAATGCAATGTCTCCCCCAAATCCTCTAGTATTTCCTACAAACATATATCCAAATATAATCATGAAAATCAGGAAATTAACACTGACACATTACTACAGTGTTACTAAGCCTCAGACCCCTTTCAAATTTTGTCAATTATCCCAATCACGTCCTTCATAATAAAAGGATCAGCCCAGCGTCACATGTTGCATTTAGTTGTCCTGTCTCTTTAGTTTTTTAATCTGGAAAATTTTCTCAGGCTTCTCTTGAATTTCATGTACGAGAAAATTTTAAAGAATATGGATCAGTTACTTTGTAGGATTTAGCTGTTTGTATTTGTCTCATGATTATTCAGGATATGTGTAGTTGGCAGGAATAACACAGTGGTGAAGCTCTGTCCTCTCACTGCTTCCTATCAAACAATTTTGGCAAACTTTTAACTTGTAACCTTACTGGAATATTATTTCACTCATTTGATTAAGGTGTATCACCCGGTCTCCTCCACTGTAAAGTTATTTTTTTCTCCTTCATTATTAATCATTTTTGTGGTAAGGCACTTTGTAATTATGTAAATATCCTGTTCCTCATCAAACATAATTTATTCAGTTTAATTATTTAAATCAGTATGAACTCATAGACTCCTATTTTATTCAATTGACTATGTTTCTACCATTATTTATTTTGAGGCTTAGATTGTTCTAGATTTGTCCAGTGGAAACCCCTTCAGTTTGGCTTCTATATCCTTTGATATTTCCCAATTATTCTTTGATATCTCCCTTCTTTTTTTTTTAACAGCTTTATTGGAGTATAATTGCTTTACAATGGTGTGTTAGTTTCTGCTTTATAACAAAGTGAATCAGCTATACATATACATACATTCCCATATCTCCTCCCTCTTGCGTCTCCCTCCTTCCCACCCTCCCTACCCCACCCCTCTAGGTGGTCACAAAGCACTGAGCTGATCTCCCTGTGTTATGCGGCTGCTTCCCACTAGCTATCGGTTTTATATCTGGTAGTGTATATATGTCCATGACACTCTCTCACACCGTCCCAGCTTACCCTTCCCCCTCCCCGTGTCCTCAAGTCCATTCTCTACATCTGCATCTTTATTCCTGTCTTGCCCCTAGGTTCTTCAAAACTATTTTTTTTCTTTAGATTCCATATATATGTGTTAGCATATGGTATTTGTTTTTCTCTTTCTGACTTACTTCACTCTGTATGACAGACTCTAGGTCCATCTACCTCACTACAAATAACTCAATTTCATTTCTTTTTATGGCTGATCCCTTACTTCTTGAAACAATAATATGTTCTAGGGTCATCTTATATTTTCCCTGTAGCAGCTCTAGAATCAGCCATTTCTCCAAAGAGCTTTAGTTCCTTCAGTTGGAGAGCTGTATTTAGAAACCAAGATCCAGACACTAGGTGTATTCATTGCTCTTGGGAAGTAGTGGTCCCAGGTACTCTCAATAGGCAGAGCTAGGGGATTTAGGTACATATATATATACACACATATGAAAACACATATTCATAACCATTTACACATATTCATAAACACATATTCAGAAACATATGCATACATATTGTCTATGTTTGTTTCTGTAATGTCTCTATATTGAAAATCATGTGTTCACATTAACATCCTCCATTCCCTTTCAACACCCTTTCATTCTAGTTTTTGCCCTTTTCATATTTTAACTCCCTCCACAGATATTAAAATAACACTGATTACCATATCCTTAATCTCCTTACTTATCTGATCAATCTTCCTGTATTTAAGTAAATTCTTGTAGCTGCCACTTTCCCATCCCACACATTTTCTCCACCTGGCACGGGTTATGACTATCTGTACAGAGTGGTTGCCAAGGCCACTTCCTCATGTGGATGCCCTTTCACACGAATCAGACTTCAGCAGTCAACTCCAGGCTCCCTTATGCAGACATCCTCTCCCCTTTCTCAGACTCTGAGACCCAATGCCAAATCATGTGGTTCCTTGAATGCCCACCTCCCCCATGCTGACAAAGGGTTATTTTACCTCACTTAATGGACCAATTTGTTCAAGAAGGGAAGGGATCACAACACTGTAAAGCAATTATACTCCAATAAAGATTTAAAACAAAAAAAAAGTGAAGGGACAAGGAAGGGGATGAAGAAAGGGAGGTGGACAGGGATGAACAGGTATCTTTTCTTTCTAAACAATATTTGAAGAGGTCCTTCATTTAGAAGTTACCAAGACATTATGAAGTATCAGCTGAAGAACTGAAACAACGACATATATTTACACATCTGTATCCCTACATCTATGACACACAATGTACACCTAATTTTACAGCAACCAAAATATAATTTAACACAACTTATGATGCTCAGCCATACACTTTAATACTCAGCAACTTAGAAAAATATGCAGTGCCATGGCTGTTAACTATCAGTGCATTTATATGAATGCATTTGTAAAACTCCCAGCCAGGAGTGCTTGGGATAGCGTCTCTACTGGTCCTTACTGGATCCTCTTCTTCTTTTGTCACTCTTTTCAGTCATTTGTCGATTCTCGATTGTATCTCATTGGTGACTTGCATGACCATTGGTAATGGGCAAATACCCCAGCTTGGTGTCTCTCAAAGGGCTGACTGAAAACCATTTGCAACAGAATCAACTGAGGTACTTGATAAAATTCAGGTCCACAGGCCCTGTTCTGATTTCCTGCTCAGAAGCTCTTTAGAGAGTAATGAGTATTTGGAAAATACCTTAGCTAATTCTCACACATTAACACTGAAACCATGGTGTAGTTTGCACGTCTACAATTCCTCAAAGTTCACGGTTTAAAACACATAGGTCTCACCAACTGCAGTTCTTTCATTTTAGCTTCATCAATTCACATTTGTTATTTAACCAACTTGGAAATTGCTAGATGTGTGAACAGCCGCCAAAGTAAAATGTATCTATCTTTTGCAAAAATGTCTTCTATCAAATGTCTCTACAGAATGAAATGTAAATACCTTCTAAGATCTTGCTTGGAGGAATCTTACAGATTTTTTAAATCTTCCAGGTTTTAGGGAATAGCAAGTGCAAAGGCCCTGATGTTGGGAAAGCCACTGCAGAAAGAAAATCTGGATGTGTGTGTGAGAGAATGGTAGTAGTAAATGAGTTTGGAGAGTAGGGCAGAAGAAATATTGAATAAAGCATGTAGGACAGGTAAAAAGTTTAATTTTTATTCTAAAGTGATGGGAACGGGTTTTGCGAAATAATGTGATATGATTTATGGGTTTTTTTTTTTAGATTATTCTGGCTATTGTATTGGTTATAGACTATAAGGATTGGGGCAAGAGGGGAAGAAGCAAGGAGGTTGTGGAAGAGGCTGCCTATTGCATTAGATGAGGCAAGCAATGATGGCTTGGAGTAAGTAAAGATGGCAAGAGTAAGGTGAGAGGTAGGTGGATTCAGAATGTATTTTCAAGTTAGAGCTGGCAAGAATTTCTGATGGACTGGACATAGGAATTGTGGGAAAGTGAGAGTTTAAGGATGAATCTAACATTTTTGGCCTGAGCAACTGGATGAGTTATGGAGCCAGGAAAAACTGGAGTGCAATGGATGGATCAAAGCAAAATACTTAGTTTTATTTGCTAAGTTTGAAATGTCTATTATGCATAGATTGGAGATATTTAGTGGGAAATTGGAATTAGGAGTCTGGAGGTTAGGTGAGTGGTTAGGGCTAGAAGTATGAATTGGGGAGTCATAAGTCATCTTCCCATTAAAGTAGTGGGACTAGATTAAAACTCATGAGTAGTTAAGGTAGATGGAGAGTGAAGGGGGCCAGGAATGAGTCTTAGGGCATTCTAACAGACGTTGAGGGATGGGAGGCATCACCAAGGTAGACTGCCAAGGGATGGTGAGTGAGGAGGGGAGAAATCTAGGAGAGGATGGTGTCCTGGTAGCCAGTGAAACAAAATATTCATTCTGGAAATTATGAAGTTCATTTTCCAAAGTTTCTTGAATTGATGAGAATTTGAAACTTGGTATTTTAAAAAGAGCTTTAGCAAACAGAAAAGAGAATAATTTTCTATCATGAGTGATTGATTGCAGTAGCATGGGGAATGGAAAAGTTGTGAAAAGGGAATCAAGAATTTATGTAAAAGACAATTTTAAACAAAAGTATTCATTTAAAAAACAAGTACAAAATATTTAGACATTATATTTTGTCTTTGTGTCAACAGCAGCTACAGCATGCTGTAAGTGAAAGATGAAGGATTACAGTTTAATATCAAATCAGGGAAAAAGGTGAAATACTTGAATTGTTTGTAGATTTTTAATAGATTTCAAACCTTTATTGGTTTTGAATAATGTCATATTTCAAACACAATTTTCTAAATAATCATAACAATTTTAGAATCAGAATAAACCTTATATAACATTATATAAACCTTATTTAAATGCACATATGGTTCATTTTTATGGGTAAAACTAGGACTCTGGTCTTCTGATTACCAGTACTATTTCTTATTGCAACACACTGTTTAAATGTATAGATGATTGAAAAAAAGAGCATACCAGTGATCTCTTAAATGTTTTACAAAATATTAAGTAATTAAAATTAGGGGAAATAAAGCTCATGAGGATTAAATTACAGGAAGAGTTTATAAGAGGGCAAAGAAGTAGGAGATGTATTTCCACACGGATAAATAGGAGATTTTAGGAGAAAGTGACCAAAATTGCATTTATAAGGTCATGATACTAGCTAAATGAAATAAAGACAACCATCATGTGAATAACATATAATTTTGAAGGTGAATTTTGAATATGGAGACTGATACAGATTAACATCTGATTATAATAAAAATCAGATAGGCAGGGTAACAAGGTCTTCTTCATCCAATCACAGCTTATCAGGAATAAGGGAACCTCTTGATACTTTGGTATGTGCCATTTTAGAACAATGAACTTGCTACAAAGTGAACACTTGACGCAAGAAATAGTTTAGAAACATAAATATGATTCAAGAAATTCATGCATAGTGAAAGCTATGTTGGATTATTTCAAAAAGTTAGGGATGACTAGGTTAAGTAACTTCTCTTTTTAATAACAGAATAACTGTCACATGAAAGATCTCACTATGCCATTGACAAAGATAAAATCCCGGGACGCCATGGCTTCACAGTCTAACAGTCTAGAGCTACAATGTCCGGGATAGTGTCCATTAGTCACAAGCGGCTATTAAATACTTGAAATGTGGGCAAGTTTGAGTTAGCAACTGAAATTTGAATTTTACTGAATTTTATTGAACTTACATTTAAAAATTTATGGGCTTCCCTGGTGGCGCACTGGTTGAGTGCCCACCTGCCGATGCAGGGGACACGGGTTCGTGCCCTGGTCCAGGAGGATCCCGCATGCCGCGGAGCGGCTGGGACCGTGAGCCGTGGCCGCTGAGCCTGCGCGTCTGGAGCCTGTGCTCCACAACGGGAGAGGCCACAACAGTGAGAGGCCCGCGTACCGAAAAAAAAAAAAAAAAAAAATTAAAAAACACATGTGACTAATGGCTATAGTTTTTGACAGCACTAAGAACATTTCCATTATCATGGAAAGTTCTACTGACCAGAGCTGACCCATAACATTTTTATTTAATTTTACATTTATTCCTCTTTGCTAAGAAAATCCTCTTACTAAAAAACAATATTAGCAAGATGGCTAGATATAAGCTCAAGATGCAAAAATCTATTGGATTTCTATAATCCAGGAACAAAGAGAGAGCTTAAAAATTATTTAAAATGGAAAAAAAAACTACCTAGGAATAAATCTAAATAAAAATGTGCAAGACATTTATGGAGAAAATAAAACCTTATTGAAAGATATTAAAGAAGTCTTATATAAATGGAGAGATACATCTTGTTTATGGATAGAAAAGACTCATCATAATGATGTAAATTTTCCCCAACTTAATTTATATAGTCAATACAATTACAATAAAAATACTTAATAGAGGTTTTACAGGATTGCCAATTCTGCAATTTATGTGAGTGGTCAAGAACAGCTCAGACACACCTAAAAAATCCATTCATTCCAAAATGGTGCTGGAAAACTTAATTATTCATAAGAAAACAAAGAAATTGGGTAATACAGACAAGTCGATTGTAAGTGCATTAATGGCTTGAATATAAAACAAAGATACACTAGAACTTTCAGTAGAAAATATACTATATCTGGGTAGCATTAAACTAGGGAAGGACATTTTAAGTAGAACAAAAAGACACTGAGCTAAAAGATAAATTTGATTTCATTAAAATTGAGAGCTGCTATTTATCACAAGACAACATTAAAAAAGTGAGAAGGCATGAAATAACTTATTTGTGTCATATATAGCTGACCAAGGATTATTTGCTTGTATTTAAAGAGCAATAGAAATAAGTAAGAAAAAGATAACCAGTAGAAAAATGGACAAAAGATATTCTCTGGACTTTCACAGAATAGGAAACATAGGCAACTATTAAACAAATGAAAGGATTCTCAACCTATCGGTAATTAGGGAAATACAAATTAAAATTGTTATGGACTGAATTGTGTTCCCTAAAATTCGTATGTTGATGCCCCATCTCCCAATGTGGCTGTTTGGAGACAGGGACTTTGAAAACATAAATATGGTTAAATGAGGTCATAATGGTGGGGCCCTAACTGATATGACTGGTGTCCTTGTAAGAAGAGGAGGAGATACGAGGGATGTATACACACAGAGAAAAGGCCATGTGAGGACATAGCAAGAAAGCAGTGGTCATCTGCAAGTCAAGGAAAGAGGCCTCAGGAGGACCCCAAACTGCCAACATCTTGATCCTGGACTTCCAGCCTCCACAACTATGAGAAGATAAATCTCTTGTTTTTTAAGCCACTGAATCTGACGTATTTTGCTAGGACAACCTGAGCAGACTAATAACAAGGAACAAAAGACTAGACTGGCCATTCTAACTGGTGAAGCTATAGAGCAAAAGGACTGAAAATTGATTCCATAACTTTGGAAAACATTTTGACATTATTTTTTAAAGTTGACTATTTGAATTCCCTACAACTCAGCAATTCTACTCTTAGTATGTCTACTCTTTTACTTATGTTAAATCTTGCACATGTGTACCAGGAAACATTAAAATAATGTTCATGGAAGTACTGTCCGTAATAGGCCCAAAACAACCCAAATATCATTAATAGAATAATAAACACATTTTCCTGTATTTATACAATAAAATATTATACAGTAGTACAAATGAATGAACACTAGTTAAAGCAAAGTGGATGAATCTTAGAAGCATAATGTTGAGTAAAAAAAGCAAGCACAGAAGACTAAAGTATGATATCAATTTTATAAATCTCAATAATAAGCAAAATCAGATAAAAATTATGTGGATGTTGAACATAAAGCCAAGATCAGAGTGATTTCTTTGATGAAAGCAGGAAGGTGGGATCAGGGTAGAGAACAGAGAAGACTCAGCAGTTTTGATTCTAGTTCTTAGTTTTGGTGGTGTGTTTGCAGGAGTTTTTATTATTTCTCATAACTTACATACAATTAAATATATTCTTTTTTATATTATCTAATAGTATTTAAAAAATCAAAATCATTATATGCCAAAGATAACCCCTAGACATTAATTATAGAGAGTCCACTTTGAAACAACATACATAGTTACTCATAAATCTTCTGTAGTTGAAAGCTTTTAGCTATGAAATTCTTCCCCTTTCATATGAGGACTTTATGTTCCATAATGAAGGAAAATTGTTCCTACTTTGGGACAATTTGCCTTCTTTATTTAAGTGATACTAGTCCTTTGGCTGCCTAGAAATTTTAAAAACAACTGATAACTACATCTACTGCCTGCAGGAGAATAAAGGAAAAGGAGCATAGGAGGCAATCTCATACATTATTGATAAACACATACAAAGACAATATCGGTACAAAGCTATTTCTCCATATAGCAACTTTGAATTTTAATAATAAATACATATATATATATATCAAACATTAATAAAAGAATAAAATTATCCAATATGAGTACATTTGCTCTTGTTTTGCAATTAGTTCCAGGATTCTATTTTAGATTATTACTTCATATCTGCCAGAGTTGGGTGTGTGTTTGTGTGTTTGGTTTTGTGGAAGCTGCATTGTGCTAAATTTTACATTTCTTTCTTGAATTAAATGGCTTTTGTTATCCCTTGGGAATACTGAAGACAGCAATAGCAGATTACTACCTACCAGTGGAAAAGTATAAATAGCAATTTTAGCCACTAGTGATTCTGAAATTGCCCTTAACTTTGTCCTTATAAAAATGCTCCAAGAATTACGTTTTGCAAATCCACAGATTTACTATCCATATTCAAGTCATTTATGTAGACAAAGAATGTAGCCAGCCTTATCAGTAACAAAGGATATTATAGCCATCAAGACATCAGCCACTGAAGCCACACCCAAAGCCGCACCCTGAGGGGATTCAGGATGGAGAAAACAGGATACTGGCCCTAGATAATTAAAGTGCAAATCAAGGGAATGATTTCCATGAGACCAGATTCTTGCATCTCACCATATATAGAAAAGTGCTAAATTTATTAACTTAAGATGTCTAGTTTCTTTAATTAACAGTAATCTTTTGATGTTCCAACTACCTGTGTTTTTTTTGCAAGAACCCCTAAATACCCTGTGCCCTCCCTTACCTCTTCAGAACAGTCCCTCAGAGCTATCTGAGAGGCTGTCTCCTGACTTAAGTCCTCAGTATGTCCTCCACATAAAACATAATTCCCAACTTCTAGGTTGTGCATTGTTTTTCAGTCAACATTTAATTGTATGGCTCATGTAGGTACTATGCCTAAATGTAATGGGATGAGCTGTAAATTATTAAAACTAGATAAATTCTGTCAGCTCTACCACTAGCTGAGATCCAGGCTTTCACCTCTGGATACTTCTGTCATAGACCTTGGCAGATATGGGGTCTGTGTTGGTCTTAAAATTATTCTTAGAATTGTGGGGACTCATTCATTCTTTCAACAAATTTTTTTGCTTATATTCTATGTGTCAGTTACAGTGCTGGGTCTTGAAATACAGAAGTCAACACACGAAAATACAAGGATAAAACACATTTTCTACCATATTAACTTTTTTCATTCATTAATTCATCCCTAAGTCATTCAACACGCATCTTCTTATTGAATACCGACGAGGGGTCAAATGCTATGCTAACCACTCAGTATATAACTGCAAATGAGATGGATGGGCCCTGATTTTGATGTCACTACTATCTTTTGTCCTGCCATATAATGGGACAGCTTCATTATTCCCTTTACCCTAAGTTTTTATCACAAATTGCTAATGAAAATAAAGCTGTTAGTGGAGTTTCAACATGCATAGGTAAATGAGAACACAGAACTCCCCTTTCGCATGCCCCATTCTCCTCCTTCTAACTCCCTATGTGAACCCACTTTGTGCCAAGACCAAGAAGCTGTGCCCCAATAAGAACCAACCTGATTTCCTCACACTGACTGGGGCTATTGCTCACTTAGAAGACTTGATGCTTAATTTTGATAAGCAACTAGAAGACCATGGAGACAACCTATAAAAATGATTTGTCTTGGGAGAAAATACTAAAAACGGTTAATGTGCTGTTCCACGTGTCTAACGTCCTGGGATTAAACCACAGACACCAAGATCACCAAGTGTACTTGGCAACAATGAGCTAAAAATAAAAAAAAAAGCATCATACTGTTATTGTATTCATTTTCCCCCAAGGCACTCTCTGAGAAACACCACAACCTCTAAGGGAATTGAGAACAGCTTCCTTGTGGGGTAGGTTATATAATAGATATGCATCTTTTTCCAAGCAGTTAAATCATATCCAGCTATCAGCACACCTTACTTCAGGTGATTGTAATGTATGAGATTAAATGTTCCTACCTGATTGGAAACCTTCTTGTCCTCAATTCATTGGCTATACTGGATTTTTTTTCTTGGGTCAGACCTTCAGACTTCTACCAGAAATCATTCCTTTGGGGAAACCAGGCCTTCCCACAAACTCAGGAAACTGAAATGGAGACAAGCAAGAGAGAAGGAAATTATTTGGACATATAGACCTCAATTGTTTGGTTTTAAGTAAATGTCCAAGCAAACATCTTCTAAATGGTATAATAGCTTTAGGGAAATTCACGGTTTATAAGTTTGTGTACTCATAAACTGAACATATTATGATAAGAGTACAGGTTGCATTTTGTGTCTTCAACTCAAGCAAAGACTTCAGAAAAGGCCCAGTTATCCTTTGTTCATTAAGACACAAAGAGAGGGCAAAAAGGGCAAGTTTCGAAGTCTTTTTCTTTACAATTTACTTCCTTTCTTCAGTCTTCATCAAGATCTTCAGGAAATTAACTTTACTAAAGTTAATTATTCATAAAATAAAAACATAGGAACCTGCAGAAGACTATTTCACAGAGACCTGTAATGTACAATATCCATTGCATACATGCACCATGAGCTTGTCTTTTCTAGCACTGGCATACACAAAACTCTGTGTGTGTGTTTGTGTGTGTGTGTGTGCGCTCGCGCATGTGTGTCTTTTTTTGTGATGGAGCCATAGGGAGAAAATAAATCTATTGGCTGCAATTCAGTGATGTAGAAAGATTTAAGGGTAAAGGAAAAGGCTACATCAAGTGAAACAATAAAGTCATGAGGTTGTGGTTCCATAATAATAACAATAGCAGTCTTCTGTAACCAAGGGAGAGGCTCCTCAAATTATAGTCACACCCGTTAGACCATATGCCCATAAATTTCACACTATCATTAATGGAAAGCAAATGGCACTGTCTCTCCTTCCCTTTATCCATTGGCCATCCTCATAAACTCTTTTTCTCTTCAAGGTCATGCTCTTTCCTATCTGTTTAAAAATATTAGGATTTAGGAGGAGTGATACGTAATGTGCCGTGCCTTGGTACTTGTACCAGTGACGGCTCTGTAGAGAGCACTGGATTGTTAGGAGGCTATCAATTGAATTCCCCTAGAAGCAGAACCTGAGGAAATAATTTGAATGCAAACTGTTCATCTGGGAGGTGCTTCCAGAAAACTCAGAAGTGGAGTGGGAATTGAGAATGGAGGCATGGAAGGAAGCCAACAGAGGTGCATTACCGAATAAATTACTCCTGCAGGGAACTGCTGCCAGTACTTCAGGGGAGTTCTGTGAAACTCTACAGAACATGTCTCAGAGTTATCCCAAGAATCGGTGAGAAACCTGAAGTACTTATCTTCCAGTCCCCTCTGTCCTTGGTTGAAAGCTACACCCAGATACATTAACTCCTGTATACTTCTGGCCTGCCCTAAGGTGGATAATTGCAGGTGGCAGCATGGTTCTATCAGCATATACTGGAATGATGAGTGCTGGGGAGATATGAGTGGAGCATTGAAATCATCTAATACAGTCGGGGCAGGAGATATTTATTATTGGCTTGAAAGTCCAAATGGATAACCTTAAATTCCTGGGTTTATGGTTTTACTTTGAGGTATTTAACATGATGTATGAGTAAAAATTTCCTCTATTAAATCAAGTTTAAGATGCTAAGTCCCTAATCTTCTGGAAAACTGTGGGTATCTTGTAACAGATTTTTGAAAAGTAACATGATGAAGAGTTCAAATTGACCATTCATTCATTCAAACATTCACTCATTCAACAAACATTTATTGAACACCTGAAGTATGTCATGAGTTAAACTAGGCACCAGTGTTACTGTTACTAAAATCATTATCGTGCCACCTAGAATTCAATGTATTGTGACACTCAAATAAGAAAATCCATAGTTACTGTAAAAATTATTACAGAGTGCTATAGGAAGACATGGTAAGACCTTAATTCATGCTGTGGACCGTAGTATATGGGGGATATCAGTAGGGCTTCCTGTAGAAGGCAATTGAAATGGATATGTAACATGAAGGAAGGGTGAATTTTTGAGGAAAAGAGAAGATAAATTCATGGTTGCCGGAAAATGAATGGTTAAGGATCAGTACAGAAAGGAGTTCCATTCACCATCAGTATAACAAATGCTCACTGGGGCTTACCTGGTGGTCCAGTGGTTGAGAGTAAACCTGCCGATGCACGGGACACGGGTTCATGCCCTGGTCTGGGAAGATCCCACATGCCGCGGAGCGGCTGGGCCCGTGAGCCATGGCCGCTGAGCCCGCACATCCGGAGCCTGTGCCCCGCAACGGGAGAGGCCAAAACCGTGAGAGGCCCGCGTACCGCAAAAAAAAAAAAAACAAGACGATGGAGCGGGTGGTAGAGGCCAGATCATGCATGGTCCATGCATGTATAGTAAGTGCTATGGTCTAGTCTTTGTGTTCCCCTCCAGATTCATACGTTGAAATCTTAATTTCCGTAGCTGATAGTATTAGTAGGTGGGGCCTTTGGGAAGTGATTATGGTATTAGTGCTCTTATAAAAGAGACCCCACAGAGCTCCCTAAGCTCTTCTGCCATGTGAGGATACAATGAGAAGTCTGTGACTCAGAAGAGGGCCCTCATCTGACCATACTGGCACCCTATTCTTGAACTTGCAGCCTCCAGAACCGTGAGAAAAAAATTCCTGTTGTTTATGAGCCACCCAACCTGCAGTATAATCTTACAGCGGCCCAAAAGGACAAAGAGAGTTTGAATGTGAGATTTTACTCCAAGAAAGATGGGAATCCATTGAAAGATTTTACCTGGTAACTTAGAAGAGAGAAAAGTTTCATAACACAATCAGGTATTTTTGTAAGAAAAATTTGTTTCTTTTTCAGGAAGATCACTCTGGAAATACTGTGACTAGATTTTTGGAGAAGGGTGATGGCAGGCCCGGATATAGGAAGATGAGTTAGTAGTCCATTAATATAAGTCAAACAAGGAAGTGGATATAAAAAGTGTGAATTTGTGGCTGAGAGTTCTTTTCTTTTAGTACTTGAAAAAGGTTATGTCAGTGCTTCTGACTCCATAGTTTTAGACAAGAAATATGCTGTCATTGGAATTGGTGTTTCTCAATAAGTGATGCATTGTTTCTGCCTGTCCACTTTCGAGATTTTTTTTGTCTCTACTTTTCAGAAGTTTAATTATGACGCGTCTTGGCAAGGATAGCTTTGTGTTTTTCCTCTTTGGATTTGCTCAGATTCTTGAATTTGTGCTATGTCTTCTAAAAAATTGGGACCTTTTGAGTCATTATTTCTTTGAATACTTTGTCAGTCCTACTTGCTCTCTTCTTTCATTCTGGAACTTTGATGATATGAATGTTAGTGCTTTTGTTACTGTTTACAGGTTCTTGAGATCCTGTTCTTTCTCTCATCTCTACCCCTCAGTCTATTTTTCTCTGTACATTTGGGACATTGTATTGATCTCTTCTAAGTTCATGATTCTATGCTTTGTAATCTCCACTCTGCTCTTGAGCAAAGTTTTTTGATTGTTGTATTTTTCAGTTCTACTGTTCTCATTTGTTTTTATTCTTATAACTTCTAGTTCTTTGTTTACATTTTCTATTTTTCCCATTTCTGTCAAGGAACACATAATTGCTAATTGAAGCATTTATGTGACAACTTATTTAAAATCCTTGTCTGATAATTTCAATAGATGTTTTATCTCAGTGCTGGTGTAGGTTTATTGTCTTTTCTCATTTATTCTGTGATTTCCTGGTTCTTGGTGCCATGGGTATTTTTCAATTGTATTCTAAACATTGTGAGTTATTATATGACACTGTATCCCATTTAATTTTATTATTACTTTTTAGAAGGAAGTCATCCTATTGGAGGTGTAGTATGAGGACTGGGGGGTTACGTACAGATTTCCATTGGGCCCTACTGTCAATACCCCAGCAAAAGTGGGCACTTACATTGTCTCACTGCAGACAGATCAAGTAGAAGTTCAGCTATCCTATTGGCCCTTCTGACACCTTCCCCCCAAAAGTGAGAACACTAATATCATTGTGTTGCCTTTTAGTAGGAGTAGAAGTTCATCTCCCCAGTAGATTTCTTGACACCAGGGGAGGGGAGAAGTGAAGTGTTTGCTGTCCTTCCTCCCACTTCATTCCTTCTTGTTGATGCCAGGTGTGGGTAGAGGGTCAGCTACCTGCTGGCCCCACTGACACCAGGGTAAGAGGAAGAGAACTGCCAACTAGCCCTGCTTGTGCCATCTCATTCTGTCTTACTGCCTCAGGACGGTTATGGGGATTCAGCACCCCATTGGGTCTCACTGACACCATGTGTTGGGGGTTAGTGGGGTGCCTACTCCCTCCAACCTGTAACATCCTATTCTTATTGATGTCAGGGAGAGACGGAGGCTAGATCCCACCACTGGACCCCACTACTCTGTGAGGGCAGCCCAGTGTTAACTAGCCTGTCAGGCACCACCTTTGAAAGTCTCTTTGCTAATGCAAAGGGGTGGAGGCTCAGCTCACCACTGCACCACACTGAAACAGCCCTGGTGGGGAATCAGAGCGCTGCCTCTTCTGGAGGGCAGGAGTGGGGTGGTGTGGAAGATCAAATCCTAGCTTGGCCCAACTGAAACCACAGGACATAGGGGATGGGTGTAATATTCCATTGGCACTTGGCTCGAGCAGTGTGTATATTATTGCCCAAAGGGTTTTCTGTCTCTGGCAACCCCTTTCCTCATACCTTGGCTAGGGGGAACGGGGGTTTTGTGTTTTCTTTTTTGAAGCTTTTTTGTCTGTTGTTCTGTTGGTGGTTATTGATTGGGGGTTCCTGTAATACCCTCTCCAGGATGTATGGGAAGCAACAGGAAACACAGGGGACTCATCACCATGTTATTCCTCAAGTCCCAAAGTCCCTAGTTAAGTCTGCCTTCTCATTTCCACCTTTCAGTGTCTTCCTATGTTTGTTTGTTGTTATGTACCTGGGAGAAATGGGCTACTTCATCTTCTTGGAAGCAGATGTCTGGAGGCCTATGGATGTTACAAAGTACTGCTGACTGTAAATTGAAATTTGATGATCTACACCTTGCCCTTTAAGAATTATTCTGCTAGATGATGTGGCTTCCCAAAGTAGCTACAATTTGATTTTCATACTTCTAAAAGTCAAGTGTTTTGCTGGAGTTGAAATTTAAAGATAAGCAAGAGATGAGGCTAAGATGATCTATGTGGTAACAGATTAAAGTTGGAAACATCAATATACATTCATGTTTAGCTTAATATTGCTTCATATTACCTTAATACACATGGTTATGTAGAGAGATACTTATAGATATGTGCATATACATGGGTAATGTACAGACATATTATCTCTTTGCTCTGTCAGCTGAGAAGATCTAGAAGCAATGACATCCGGGCAGCAATTAGCACACCCCAAAACCCAGATCCTGCTCTCTAATACTGTTCTCCACTAAAAAGACCTAGTTATCCTTGAAGAAATAG
Organism: Delphinapterus leucas; assembly: GCF_059928025.1. Taxonomy (NCBI): domain Eukaryota; kingdom Metazoa; phylum Chordata; class Mammalia; order Artiodactyla; family Monodontidae; genus Delphinapterus; species Delphinapterus leucas. The sequence continues at coordinate 53,042,371 of NC_143145.1, forward strand.
CTGATTCTAGGACTGGGGCAGTAAATATACAAGATTTATATACAAGACCATCTTATAATGTCAGAAAGTTAGGAAGTTCCAAGAAAATATATAGGATGGGGATACCTCAGAGTGGCACACGAGCCACTGAACTGAAAAGAGTTCACAAGGGTCAGGACTAGAGCAATTTGAGGAACAAAGTAACTAAGGTAGAATTAGTATAACCCAAAGTATAAAATAAAAATCCATGAGTTCTTCTGATATAAATAAATAATTGGATACATAAATAAATGCGGGAGAATAGATAAATCTCCAGTACAAAAGAATTCCAAATAGTTTATATAGTACTCCATGTTAAGCATAACTCTCTATTCCTTAGTTGTGGGCTGAGCATATTGACTTCCTTCCAAAAAGTACAATATGGAAAAGGGAAAACAGTAATTTCACAATGGAGAAACCTGAAAAACACCACCTCAGCCTGGTGATCAAGGTTGACCTCAGCATTCATAATGCATATTGATACTTTGTACACTTGATGTGATCTGACAAAATAACCCTTCTATTCTTGTGGTCTTCCTCCCCAAAACACATAATCCCAATATTATCATGAAAAATGCATCAAACAAATTCTAGTAGTGGGCATTCTACAAAAACCTAACTACTCAAAATTGTCAAGGTCATGCAAGGAAAATCTGAGAAGCTATCAAACCCAAGAGGAGCCTAAGGAAACATGGCAACTAAATGTAATGTGATGTTTTGGATGAAATCCTGGAATAGAAAAAGGACATTAGGTAAAAACTAAGGAACTGGACTAATGTATGGACTATAGTAAACAATAATGTATCAATATTTGTTCATTGATTGTAACAATGTAACATACTAATATAAGTTGATCATCATAGAGGGAAATGGATATAGTGTATATGGAAACACTTTATACTATCTTCTCAATTTTTCTGTAAAATTAAAACACTTCTAAAATATAAAGTCTATAAAAACGTTGTGTTTTCTTGTTTTATGATTATGTGCCTGTATTTCCTAATAAATATGTAAATTTGCTTTACCTTCCTTGATACTGATATTAAAGAAAATACTAAGTAACTCTGAAAGAATTTGTAACTCCAATTCAACAAGCAATAATTCTTGGTATTAACTTTTTGGAAGAACCCACTGAATAAATCAAAGCAACTTGTCTTTAAAGGCTGAATTTCTTTTCAGTATTTAATCTTTTATATGATTAATGCATACCACAAGCATGATTCTGTTTCAAAGGGCAGAAAACATTGATTGTAGGCAATGTCTAAAGTACAGTGAAATATTAATGCACGATGCTATAACAGCTTTAATGTATTTTATGTTTTCAAAATGATGAATTGTTATTTCAGTCAGTAAAGTATTCACTTTTATACATTTCCTACCCACCTTTCCCCAGAACACCCACAAGGAGATGATACGATCATCTGATATTAGGTTCATCGATTTAAACTGGAGTTTTTGGTAGCTGTGGTTGCCGACGGTACTGGAATGTGTGATACTTTTACAAATCCTCTCCATGGCAAAATCTGATCTTCACAGGGTAAATCACAGTAGGTGCCTAAAGCCAAATGACATACAGCTTTGTAGCTAGATTACCAAGCATTTTACTTAGAGGCACAATAGAATGTAGAAAAGGCCATTTCTCTTTCTGTCTTTTTCTGCTCAAAGGTCACTCACCATCTTACTTTTTTTCAGCCATCTCAGAAGTTTTCCATGAATTTAGACTATATAATGTCACTTAATGTGAATGTAGCTCAACATTCTGTTTTAGTACAGCTAATCTCACATTATTTTATTGGTCCTAAATATGTAAATCATCAGCAAATTTTTGTACTTAACTTTTTTTTTTGATGCGGACCACTTTTTAAAGTCTTTACTGAATTTGTTACAACACTGCTTCTGTTTTATGTTTTGGCTTTATGGCTGCGAGGCATGTGGGACCATAGCTCCCCGACTGGGGATTGAACCCACACCCCCTGCATTGGAAGGCGAAGTCTTAACCACTGGACCGCCAGGGAAGTCCCTGTACTTAACTTTTAAAAATAATTAAAATAAGCTATTCAACACATTTTTCCTTAAAAAAAAAAAAAAAGCAGTTCTTCTTAGGCTGGCCCTGGGCACATACATGACTTTGACATTTTCTCCATGGACTATTTTCTTATCTGTTGTACTGTGTCACATTTGTTCTACCTTCTCAAAAAGAAGCATTTAAAAATTCATCTATGTGTTCATGCATCGATACATTTATTAAATAAATCTATTGAACACCTACGTACGGCACAGAAGAAAAGGCAGAAAACTAATCTGGGTTGCACAGAAAGTAATGAACTCAGCTAAAATTTTTGGTGAAAACAGGTGTTACTCAATCTACTGGAAATTACATTTCATTATGGGGACTCACAGACTCAAGGAAAACCAAGACCTAAATAATAATAAAGTAATAAAAGCACTAGCCATTTACTGAGTGCCTGCTTGTACCTGACTCTGAAACTCTAAAATCATTACGGATGTTTTGAGGATTGTCTAATATAATTGTAATCTCTATTTTACAGATGAAAATAACAAGGTTCAGAGACATTAGGTTACTTGCCTAAAGTGAAGTGGCCCAGACACTACAGAATTGGAAATTGAACCTTAGACTTCATGATGCCAAAGTCTGTGCTTTTAATCACAATGTGTGTGTGGGGGGGGGGGGGTGGGAGAGAGAGAGAGAATGTGTTTAATAGAGAACTTCTGAGAAATGGCAAGAAAACTGCCAGGTATCCATAAAGCAATAATTTAGGAGCTTCTTACTATACAAGTAATTGTTAATCATATGGTTGAACTAAGGATCTCTCACTTTTGAACTAAGAAATCAAAAGCTTCCAGAAGTTGAGTCTAAATTTTACACTTACATAAGATACTTCATACAGAATGCTAAAGTATAATAACAAAAGAGCTCTGAAAATACTGGAAGCATTCATATTAGTATGATTTCATAATGTGGATAATAGAGGATTTAAGAAATTGGCAGATACAACTGCAGACTCATTTGTTATCATTCCTGTGAAGGGCAAGATAAATCAATAAAATGAGAAAAATGAAAAAAGAATGGCTAGCAATTTTAGGTAGTTTGCTTAATCTCCATACTAGGAAAGACTAAGCAAAAAAAAAAAATCTCGAACTTTTATTTTGAAAGCACCTACAAGTGTATATGGTCTTTTTATACCAAATAACTTGGAATTATGAACTGTCAAATAAATCTAATCTTCTCTGATGATAAAATTGCTGACTTTATTTGAAACTATGAAATGAAAAATGTGGTAATAATCAGAAATTCTTAAGAAAAGGAGTAGAAAAAACAAAATTATAAGAGTTATGTTAAAAAATATTTTGAAACAAGCATTACATCCCCATTACTGGTACAGAGCTTTTAATACCTTATTTTGCTTTTAAGTTTTAATAAATATTGATATGTTTACATAATTACTGTCATAAGGAAGACACAATTTTAGGTCAGCTTTCTTCATTCTTTCTTTATTAAGCATTATTCTATTTTGCTCCATCATCTTGTAATTATAATACAGTAACTGTGTAATTTTCTACTAAGTGGATATAATTTCCTAAAGTGTTTTCCTACTGTTAACAATTAAAGGTGTTTCCAATTTTTTGTAATTACAAATGATATGACAATGAGCATCTTTATATAATAATTTTCTGGATTATAAATTATTTATTGGCATAAGCTTCCAGAATTAGAATTAATGTGTAAAAAGCTATTAACATTTTTATCTTGCTAGACATTGCCGAATTACTTGTCAAAAGATGGAACCAAATTATACTGCAAAAATCTTTGCCAACAAAAAGCATTATATATACTTTTTGATTTTGCTAAATTAATAAATTGGAAACCTATGTTCCATTTCTTTGAATTCTTTGATAACAGAGTGCTGCTGGAGGCTGGGAGGGCAGCCATGTCCATGAAGCCTCCCCAGAGTTGGAGCGGGGAAGTGGAAAAAGATAAAAAAAATACTAATTGTATTTTCCCTCGATTGTTATCTCTCACTCTTTTCTGCCTCTGTGTAACTTATATCCAGGGAGCTGGAGAAAAATCATGTGGCAGGGCAAATTGGTATTCCAATAAATTAATAATCACCAACTTTAAATGGATTTTCAAGACTGGAAATATTGCTCTGACTTACAGTAAGTTCTTTCTAATTCTCCTTAAGGACTATTTTCTTAGAAGCTTTGCCTACCCTCCTCAAATTTTCCTCCATCCTCTCTACTTCCTTCACTCTGATCTGGTGAGGCGCTTCATAACTCATTAGGAACACAGAAGTCAGTAAATAGTCCACTGCCAAATCCGTTAATTCATTAGCATTTGCATTGATCTTTGTATTCCCTTCCACTACAGGAGTTAAAGTTAAAAGGCCACGTGCACTACAGATAGCATTTCATTTTCTCTCATCTTCTCAAGTACTTCACAGCACTGCATTTTCTACAACCCATCTACTCCTTATGAATGATTCTTGCCAAAATTCAACCTCATTCTAGACTAGTAACTCCAACTTAAAATGTTAAAAACTATACGTGCAACATGAAAGCCTCCCTCCTCCCCTAATCCCTGAACATCTTCTTTAGCCAATTCATGTCTGAACTTTTCAAAATTGTTATCATCATATATTGTTTCCATTTCCTCACGTCCCATTTACTCTATAATTTACATCCATCTGACTTCTCTCACCGTAATCTCTCTGCCCACTGTCCTGAAATTTTACTTATGAAGGTCACCAGCGATCTCCATGTCAGTATAGCCAATGAATAGCTTTTGCCCTATTTCTAGGCTCTTTCCTTCTTTAAAAAAGAAAAAGAAAAACAAAAACCCTTTTTTTTCTTCTACGCTTTTACACTCGCATGAACTTCTGTCCTGGTATATTTTACTGGCTTTCTGTGTTTAATCTGATTTCTAATATTCTATGAGTTTCCTTTATCTTCAGTGGAATAAACCACTATATGAAGGATTATTCTCAACAGTTAGTTCTCATAATAACAGTACTAGTAGCAGCAGTCAATACTTCGGTAATGCTTATCATGTGCCAGACACTATTCTAAGACACTGTTTAAATACATATATATAGACACACACACACACACACACACACACATATATGAAGTTTTCCTCCTCATAGGCGTATGAAATAAGCCTATTATTATACCCATGTTACAAATGAGAAAACTGAGGCAATGAGAGGCCAAGGTCACATGATCAGTACTTGGTGAAGCCCCGCCTGAGTTAATGCTGGAACTTTAGAGTAGACAAGTTAAATAATGTCTCACAGATTGGCCTTAAAAGTGAGCAACAGTTAATTAATGACTTGTGAAGTATCAGAAAAAAATGGAACATTTTAAATTGAATGGGAACTACTAAGTCATGTATCAGTAACTAAGAATGACTCTTATTGAATGAAATTATTTTTCATTATTCTTTTGAAGAATATTCTTGTGTTAGTGTTTTACAGTTTTTTTTCATTCACATATTTATTCATTTATTAGACACACATTTCCTACACACCTTCTAGGTGCCAGTGTCTGCTGCAAGCCTTGGAAGATTCAGTGGTGAGCAAAAAATTACAAAGTCCTTGCTCTTAAGCAAATGTCTACTGGTGGAGGAAGACAGAGTAAACATGTACATAAATTTTGTACAGTGACAGAAATACGATGGGACAATGGGATGGAGAGGCACTGAGGAGGCAGGTCTCTTTGGTCAAGATAGTACTGGTGGCGTTTGAACTGAGACCTTAACGATCAGAGGGAAATTGGTCTGGGCAGAAGCATTAGCCAATCTAAAGCTGGGAGAGCAAGAAGTAGAGATAGTTGCATCTGAGGGACTGAAAAAGACAACTGTGCCTCGAACCCCATGAAGGTCAGGGAAAGATGTAGTAAGTGGCCAGAGCACATGGTCTCTGTGAGCCTGGCTAAGTAGTTGAAAATTTAATCTCTTTACAATAGATAGCCTTTAGAGGTTAGAAGCAGTGCAATAATAGCGTCTGATTTGTGCTTTTTAAAAGACTACTTTGACTGTTGAGTGTCCTACAAAAGCAAAATACTTGTGTCTCTGTGAAGCGCAGATAGTAAATTTTAAAAAGCCCAATGAGCTCATAAGCAGTTGGTTTACTAACTAATCATTTATCTTAACTAGACTTCATTAACATAAGCTTGGTGACCTTGAGGTCCTGGGAAATATTACATTAGGGCAACCCAACTATTTTCAAATAGTGTGATTTGAAAAATTCTTGAAATTGTTGGGGTTCAGGAAGATTATTTTATTGCTGGGGCTGGATGGGAAGTTTAGAATAAGAAAAGAAAGTATGATGGCTGGCTTCCATCTATTCTCCCTTTCTGCGGGAGAAATGATGGTGGGGTGACTACTTTGCTGTTGACCCAATGCTTAAATTTCAGAGCTGGTTCAATCCAGTAAATATTTGCTGAACAGCTCTTATACGTTAGGCACCTGGCTGGAACTGGGAATATAAAGAGAATAATTAATAATAAAAGCAGGTATTACTAACAAGACACAGGCACTGTGCTAATGCTTAACATGCACCATCTCAAGGTACATTAAGTTACACACTAACCATATGGGGTAGATGCATTTATTATACCATTTTCTGGGTGAGAAATCTAATCCCTTTAAGGGGCTTAAGTTACTTCTCCAAGGTTACACAGCTAGTTAGGGGCATAGGCAGTACTTGGACTCAGGTCTGGTATCAGCACCAATACTCTTAGCCATTATGCTCTCTAAGGACCTTACTTGAGAAGTTCAGGATTATACATATATGGGTAAAACCAACCCTAAGACCATCTGGCAAAACTGGCTGCTTGAGAAGTCCTGGATTTATGTAAGATGCTCTTGGAATGGAGAAGATCGTGAAGGAGGGTCCCCAAAACACACTCTCTATACTAAGGGGCAACAGAAGAGAGAAAGAATTAGCCTACAGCAGTATGATTTGAGGACCAAGAAACAGTGTTTCTCTCTTTTGTGAACAGTTATTAAATTATTTCTACTGCAGAATATCAGAAAGAAATCACAGGACTCTGGACAGTTTGCTGAGCTACCCTATCTATCTTAGCATGAATCCTGGCAGGTGTAGAGCTCATAGTATGACCCTGGCACCTAAGTGTAGTTAAGTAAGCTTTCATTTTTCTTTAGCCTTAAAGCAAAGTAGGTTTCTGATCGGTATAATTTAGGAAAGTCTTCAAAGAAAATATTTAAAGTCCACTATCTCAGAGAAAAGCAATTTTGCAAAAGATCTATCAGCAAAAGCAAGGCCAGACACACCAATTATTTAGTGAGACTTGTATTGTTATGTCATTGCTCATGTTGTTTCTTTATGCATTTACCTGGAAGAAGGCTTTTAATGTTCAACAATTGTCAAAGAGATAAAGACCCACACTGATGTGTCAGAAAGAGCTTTGCCCTGGAATTAGATCAGTTTAGGTTTGGCTACTTACTAGAATTAGGTAACATTCTTAATCTTTCTGAGCCTGTTTCCTATCTGCAAATAGGGATAACACTATCTATTACAGAGGGATGTGGTTAAATTAAATGACACATGTAAGTGAAATATATCCTTCCAGACTGAGAACATACCTAGTAAATGTTAAGTGATCTGCAAATATTCTGCTTTTTTGAAGTGGATGAAACCTGTTATCATGATTTTAACCAATGGTCTAAATATCAAGACAATATTTAGTTAAAAGTTATATTTGTTCTTTCACTGTCCATCTGCATTTTAACATATTCTAACATATTCTCCTTGATAAATTGTGTCAATATTAGTAACATTTGTCATTTCAGCTACTACTGTTCATACGTTTAAAATATTTCAATGTGATATAAGTCATTACTCAAAGGGATGCCTAGCTGGCTTTGCCAAAGATTTATTTTAAGTAAAAATAAAAGACACATTTTTCATTTTCACCAAGTTTTATTGAACAGTGTATTCATTAGCTGTATGAACTTTCTGGCCAACCCAATACAGTAGCCAAGACATGGAGACAACCTCAGTGTTTTTTTGTGGATGAATGGATGAAGAAAATGGGGTGCATACAACCTACCATTATTCAGCCATGATAAAGAAGGAAATCTAGCTATTTGTGACCACATGGGTGGATTTGGGGGGCATTATGCTAAATGAAATGTCAGACAGAGAAAGATAAATAGTTTATGATCTCATATGTGAAATCTAAAATACTGAACTCATGATAGAAAGAATGGAATGACGGTTGCCAGAGCTGGGGGTTGGAGGTGAGGAAAATGAGTGAAGATGACCAAAAGGTAAAAACTTCTAGTTATAAGATAAGTGAGTAATGGTGATGTAATATACAGCTCAGTCACTACAGTTAACAATACCGTATTTTATGTTTGCAAGTTGCTAAGAGAGTAGATCTTGAAAGTTCTCATCACAAAAATAAAATTTGTAATTATGTGAATTAAGGTTAACTAAACTTATTGTGGTAATCATTTCACACTATAAATATATATATATATATATATATATATATATATATATATATCAACCATCACATTGTCCACCTTGGACAGATACAATATTATATATCAATTAAATCTCAATAAAACTGGAAAAATTTCATTTATATTTTAGCATAAATATATCAAATTGGGTTTCTTGACAAGATGAATAATAACTATAGATAAAAGGAAATAAAATATTGTTGTTGCTGCTGTTGTTTGCTTTTCCAGAGTGCAAAACACTAAAAAGGGGGGAGGTGAGTATGGGCTTGCAAATGCTGCTCCATGGGCCCTAATGCTGTGATACAATCATTTAGTCCAGATCTGAAAGAGAACTTGAGTCATTTCAACAAATCTGCAAAACAGTCAGGTTCAAACATGAAGAGATGAATAGATATCAGTAAATTCTCTTTCACACTGCAAGCAATCTGCCTTCAGCTTTCAGCAAAACCTCAGTTTTCGGGTTATGAGGGTAACAGTTCTGAAGCAAGCAGTACAATGCTTAAACACCAGTGTTTTCTCCGCACGATGAATAAGTTTTCAGTCTCCCCACCAGTGCCCATCCCTTCTCCCCTTAATGTCTTGGCCAACATTCAACCATCAGCCCAGAAAACCCTTTCCCAGTTTCATTGCCTGTACATGACCACGTTACTTCAATCACCTTGGCACATTTATATTCCCTACTTCCTAAGGTAGGTATTATATATATGAGATTTTAAATAAAAGAATGCCTGTCAAGTACTTAATGCTCAACTCCTAGCACAATATGAATATTCCGTAACTGCTGACTAGCATTATTATTATATCATTTACATTAAAAGTAATCTGTACTTTCTTTCACACACCCATGTTCTTTGTCCCCAACTGGGGTAAAGGAAAGAAATGAACACTTATTGATTATCTACAGTGAGAGCACAGAATGCAGTGTAGGCTATAGAATTAGTCGTGTTCAAGCCTGAAACTGACCTGGATTTGAATTCCAGACCTCTCACTTACTTAGACTTTACTACGCCTCAGTTCCCTTACTGATAATTAGAGATAATAGACATTTCAGGGACCACGGTAAGGATTGAAAATATTATAATGTTTGGATCCAGAAAGGTCATTCATTACCTCATTTAATGGAAACTATTAGATAATCTGATTGAGTTTTGAGAATCTGATAATGGCTCTGCATCCTTTTGCTAAAAATAGATAGGTAGATAACTATTCATAGCATTTTGCACATAATTCCAGGGCTTTGCTAATATGAAAATCAATCAAAGGCTTTAGTTGGAACAAAGAACTCAGAGAAATTGCTATGGGGCAAGAATTATAATTCTTCTTGAAATATAGACTATCATCCTGGAGAAGAAAGAACAACATTTTAATGTGGTCAAATTTGGGTCAAAACTATGCACTTCCATAATGGTGTTTCTACCGGGTCTTGCTTTGACTGGGATTGAAATTTCTGACATTACTGTCCCCATCACAGACTTGAAGACCTGGCAGACAATCAAGTGCAACCTATAGTTAAAGGTCGCTCATCTAAAAACCTGGGTATGTTACTACCATTCTGACAAGAGCATTATGAAGACTAAGAAAAAGCACAAATAAACTCTCCTAACACTTGACAGCCAAGTAATACATCTTTCAGCTCTTTCAATTCCTTTTCCTTCTTACCTTACTTATTTCCTTCCCTGCTCTGAGTTCTCACTGTGTTTCATGTTCCACAATGCTGAAGTCATTGTAATGCTTTTACTCAGAAATCTCATTTAACATTTAGCATAGTAAATAAGAAAGCCTAAGAAGTGACAGAGGTAAACTGCCATTATTACATCATTCTGAGAACCTGATTTGTCCAGAAATGTAACTATGTGATTCTCCTTTATTTCTAGTTGCTCACCATTCATGGGCACAAATTGAGTGTATATCAGATATATTAAATTCCTGGAAAATTATCTGTGGTGTGATTTGGGGTTCTATTTGTGTACTACAGCTTTCCTAAAACTAAACTATTATCATTTCTACCCCTCTTCTGTCTGAAAATCCTCAAAACATAATTTCTAATTAATAGCTATACTAATTGGCATTATAGTCATTCTTTTTTGCTTTTTCTCTGATTATAAGTATCTTCTGACTCTTAAGTCAATCAAATGGGTTCTCTACATATGAGGAAGTTCAAAGGGGAAAATAGGAGGAGTAGGGTAAGAAGACATTCACACATAGAATTAGTGGAAGCCTTAGCAGTAACAGAACTAGTGAACTTAGAGCTAATTAATTAGCAGTCAGGAAAATTTTGTCATGTGTTGTCATTAATTGGTCAACTAGGGTAATTAGGCTTACAAACAATAGAAAGCAGAGTGGAAAATCTATTGTTTCTGCCAGCTTCTCCTGCTTGTTATCAGCGCAATTTTCTCCTAGTTTATGAAACAGTAGCAGTTTGGTATTAGAATTTAAATGCCATCAATATAAGATATGGAGATATGTGGAGCCTACTGCGCTTTCTTCGTAAACTAGTACTATAGCATCATAAATTCCACAGTAGAACGATTTAGTTGAAAGATAAGATTCATGCAGAGTACACTATTTGTTTAAACTTCAAAAAAATCAAAAAGGATGGCTATATCTTGGCACACTCTTCTTTGTAGAGTACGTTAGAGCCGGCCTTTTTTGATTAAGAGCTACTGTTCTGTAGAGAACACTTTTTTCATATTCACAATCATCAGGCAAATCAAGGATCTGACTTCCTTAGAATCAGTGTTTTTTCCTCCCTTCTTAACAAAGAACAGAACAGCTGATAAGAAAACTAAAATACCTCTTTTTTATTGATGTATAGATGATTCACGATATTATATTAGTTTCATGTGTACAACATAGTGATTCAATATTTTTATAGATTATACTACATTTAAGTATTATACAATGATGGCTATATCTCCCTGTGCTGAACAATAAAATCCCTCTTTTGTTAAAAAAATAGCAAATGATGGAATGTTAGAAAATTAATTTATTTCCCATGAATAATGATCAATAACTATGGGACACTGGCCCATGGAAGTTAAGAGGCTTCTTTTTCCATGTGATTCTGAATACAAAATGTATCCATATTCAGGAATCGTTTTCAAAGTGAATTTTTTTTGGTACCTTAATAATCATAACGGGTAGTAAGAGCAATTTGTTTTAACACTTATGTAAATAAGTGTTAAATATAAAATGATAAAACGTAGGGTCTTTTCACTTTTTAATTTTAACTCTGCATATGAGACAAAGAAAACTAACTGCTTTCTATCATACTGTCGCTTTTGCTCAACTACTACTACCAAAGTTCTTGAAAGATAGTATTACCTGTTTGTGTCCTTTCAGAACAACCCCCTTGCATACCAGTGCCATAAAAAAATCAATAGCCTTGAGAGACCTTTCAAGGAAATCATTGTTATTGATTCATCCCTCAAATATGACCCAATTTAGCAACAAAAGGATGCTGAAGCTTACCGTTTCTTCTCAGTGAATTACTAACTCTGGGAGATTTAAATGTCTTTTCCTAGATGACAGAGGTGGCTTCTATACACATACACAATGGACACATACACACTAATAACATCCTGATATCCATTTTACATCTGTAATTCCACTCTGAATTCTCCCTGCCATTAACCAACTCAAATGCCACATTATTCAACTCCTTTCGCTTGCTGGATGGATTGGCTTCAGGAAATAGGGAGCAATTTTAATGTCCTCTTTAGTAAACCTACACCCTATTTTTGAACTAAGAAGAAATAGATTTGGTTTCTATTTTCTGGTATCTTGAGCCTTTCATATGATTGCATGTCTCCAACTATATAGCTTGCAGAATTAGTATTATGATTAGAGATGCAGAAAAGTTTTGATGCCTAAAAATGTCTTCTCATCTACTAACTCATGGTTGGCACTCAACTCTCATCCCTTTATCTCTGAATCTCATCCCTTTACCTTAAATCTTTTTTTCCCATTAAAATTCAAATACTGGTTGTGCTTTAAGATCGTAGTCATTTTTACCTCAGCCTGAATGATCCAAAAGCAAGTTCTGATGATGTGTAAGAGGGAAGAGAACTTGAGGGCATAAGTGTTGTGCAGAGGGTATTAGGGAATAGAGAAGACAGAGCAATCAATAGACTCACAGGGGAAACTCAGAAAGTGGAGCTTGATGAAACAAGCAAACATCACGGCTTTGCTAGGGTCTATTCTAATTAGTTATTATTCGTGTGTAAAAGTTTGCCTAAAAAGCATAACCTATGAGTGATCTGTGCCCCTGCATATTACGGATGTATAATATAATTCAAACAGTGCAAGGAACACACTGATTACCACATGGCCTCAGCCATGCTCCATTTTGTAGTCTGCCCACTTTGAGCATCAGAAAATGCATTGTAGAAATCTGGTTCATCTTATTTTAAACTTCTCATTCCCAAAATTTGAAATAGTATTTATTTAAAAACTAGGCTCTTTAAAAAGATCGCAAAAACACTATAAAGTATTCATTGAAAAGAACCTAACATTTACAACTGTAGTATGTTATGTACAATTTATTGACTATTTCTCCTGAATATACATTTATCTATTTCATAATCTAACATTTATATTAAGTATAACTATAATATGATTCTGGTGTCAACCTTGACAAAGCTGCTGAAATCCTTTGCTACAAAAATATGTCTCTGCCTTATATTTTTGTTTCAGTATTAGTTTCCACATTTGCCAGCAAGATAGTTTTTATCCTACTAAACTAATAGGCCACTTAGTTGAATACTGGATAAAATACAAATTGCAGAGAAGTCTCCATTTCTGTCTATAATTTTTAAAAATTTCAACTAAAAGTGCAAAGATTTTATCAATTTCTGTAACTTGCTCTCTTCCTAAACCTACTTGCTTCTTACATCAATATTTAAGTTTCTGGTTTTAAATAACTGTGACTCTCCTTCAATGTGTTCTCTGTTAAAGGCTTTCTCTCCCGTTAGAATTGTTAGTAGGAGAAGTGGTTGAGTTTTTTTTGTTTGTTTGTCTGTTTGTTTTGCGGTACACGGGCCTCTCACTGTTGTGGCCTCTCCCGTTTCAGAGCACAGGGTCCGGACGCGCAGGCTCAGCGGCCGTGGCTCACGGGCCTAGCCACTCCGCGGCATGTGGGATCTTCCCGGACCGGGGCACGAACCCGTGTCCCCTGCATTGCCAGGCGGACTCTCAACCACTGTGCCACCAGGGAAGCCCAGAAGTGGTATTTTTGTGGGAAGAAAACAGCATCTTCTCTACTACTCACTTGGCAGGACTATAGACCTACATCCTCAGTTGTATAATCAAAAACCTGGCCTGGCATCAACCAGTGGGATTGAAAACCACTTTTTCAATTCCTTGCAATTAAAATATTTACATCAACTTCTCTTTGTTTTAACAACAGCATATAGAACCCAGTGTGGGTGTGGCTCATGATTCTGCTTCTCTCACTCACGATCTTAGACTTCTTGCTTCCAACTTCCTCATGAATGTGCCTTTAGCAATTGCTGGGGGCCAGGTTTGTTTACCGCTACTGGTTTCCAACAGTTCAATGCCCTGAGGCATCTCTTGAAAGTATTTCTTTGCTACAAAGTATTTCTCTCCCCTGCCCTCACCCCACTCTCGGGTTCTGTTGCTTATTTAAGGTTTGCATCTGTAAATAGTCCTTTGGGTTTGTTTCCTTGGTGGACTGGCTGTCTTCCAAGATTTTGTTGTTAATCTTGTCTGACATTTTAAAGATGACCTTTTGGTGTTGTTATAAAACTTCTCAAGAAAAGGAAAACAGAAGCGCTCACCTAACCCTCTTCTAAAGACCATACAAAAAAGCCAGTTGTTGTAAAACATTATGGCTGGTGATATAAATGTCTGCAGCATACTATATCCGCACCTGCATGTTTTTAACTTCCAGAAACTAAAAATCAGCTCTGCAACATGGAATCAGACATGAAGAAAAAGCAAACAAAGAAAAAGCCAGCATTGAAAATTTTCTGCCTGATACGGGAATGTATTGGCGAACAAGCCTGCTACTTCTCATATTTACATAGACATTAGTCAAATGACCAATGCAGTAAAACAATTCTTCTATGAGAAAAAAGAATGATGCTACTTAGAGTTGATGGACATGAACTTTAGGAAGTTTAGAGCTGAAAATAATCTTGGAGGCCTCCTTTTATAGATGAGGAATATGAGGTCTATGGTGGTTAAGTGAATTGTCCAAGCCAGAGATGGGACTAGGGTCAAAGTTGAGGTCTTCTGCCAGGGTGTTCAGCTTACTCTTTGAACTTGCTGGGTGTTTACATATTGCATCAAGAGAGCCCATACGTACTGGATTTTCTTCCATTTACTAATAGAAGCAAGTTAGTGCCTTTACAGGTACTGTAGTATAAAATCAGCCCATTCAAAAGCGACAATGCTTTGTAGGCTCTTTCTTTTCTTTTTTTTCCACTGGAAATGGGAGTTAGATAGATAATGCACGTTTGTGTGTAGGTATGTATACATATATATATACTTATATCTTGTTCAAATTTAAAAGAATACAATTTTTTATAGTCTATGTATGACATAAAAATAGAACATGTCGTTAATCAAATATATTTGTAGTATTTATTTTTGTAAGTAACTTCCTTTCTTTATATATCTATACAGTTTTAAAGATAATGGGACGACACAGAAATATTATTCATTTTCAAGCTAACACTGATAATGTTTTGTAAGTGCCCTAAATTATGTAAAGACTAAAAGTTCCATTGTTCTATCTGTTCTATGGAAAGTGGTTGATGTTTAGCTATGAAATAATGTATCAATCTCAGGAAACAATTCTTAGGTTAAAAAACTCATTTTCCCCAAGATGTCTTTTCACAAAGATTTAATTCAAAGAATTTGCCTTTGTAAGATCTCGATCACTTTTCACCATTGTTCCCATGCATGTTCCTGTTAAGGGTGCCTGATTCTGCTACGAAGCAACCCTGCAGTCTTGTTGGGGCATGATGATGAACTAATAATTATTTTAAATATGTCTGTTTGGATAGGGTCTTTGTAAGAATATCGTGATACTTTTGTCTAAGAGGCTGTGTAAGAGGGTTCTTCATTTCAGCTCACAGTTCTACAGGAATATAAGTGATAGAATGATGTTTTCCAGAAGAGTTGGAAGAATGCCAGGAGTACATTAGAAAAGCACTAGGTCTTACTTCCTCCTGCTATGCTTTTTTTCTAGAAAAGAGTAAAAATCAGTCAGATGACAAGTCAAGAAATTTACCAAAGGATTTCAAAGAAATATGAGGAACATCAATATTCCTTTTATTGACTAGATTAAATTATTAATTTTTCCTTCTCGTCCCAAATTCTTAAGAAAAATTGTCAAGCCATATTATGTTGAAAAATAAGTCCCATGTAAGCGAGACACGGGTATTTGAATTTTATCAGGCTTCCAGATAAAACTAAATTGTTGATTAAATCCTCTCCATCCTGCTTGCTCTTGTCCCAGACATCCCTCTCCAGTTCAGGAATATCCTCCTTTAAGTAGCTTATTTAACCATATGGGGCTGATGCCAGAAGCCTTACTGTTTTCTGTACGGTATACTGGGGTATGTAAGGGGACTACCACCATATCTCCAGCATGTAATGAGAGTCAGTAAATAGCATTCCCAGTGTGTGCCTGGAAAAACAGAAAGGTGGTTCCTTTAAACAATCTTTTTTGGTGATAAAGCAAAGAATCAAAGGTATTTCATTACTAAAGAATCAGAGAATGTCCTAACTCTAAGAGAAGAGCACTTCTAATGTCATCTCAATATCCATCCAATCCAGAAGCAGAGCTGATGGTGCTACCAAGAGACAGGGCCTCCTTGTGGTGACACCACCTTCAAAAGTTTTGGAAGGTACCCCCAAACATCACCAGTTTTCTTTACAACCTTGCTTGTCTCTAGTATTTAAAGATACATCTGATACTTATTGATTCTATTTATATTTTGAGGGTGATCCCTTCTTAGGGATATCATCTCATATGCAAAGTTAAAAGTATTGATCATTGTTCTCTCCTAAACTTAAACTATTATAATTTATGTTTAAGGCAGCCGAGTTTAATAGCTTTATGACTTGGGGCCATAAAGGTGAGTGTTTAAATCTTGGTTCACTGTTTGGTAGGTGGTATATGGCCACTCCAGGTATGTTTTCTTACTTATAAAATAGGGTTTGCAGTGCTTTCTTCACAGATAAAGGATTAAATTTGATATGCTAACATAGTGTCTACCATATAGTGTACATTAAATGTGAGCCCTCTTTCCTATCTCCACTGGGCGTGGCCAACTTCTAGTTTTCTAGGATTTACTAGAAAATTTCATACCTTCTAGGAATATATGGCTTTTGATCATATTCCCTTACCATCTTCATTTTACTAAACTAAAGGCTCTTAATTTTTTTGTAATTCCCACATTCTTATTTCCTATCTCAGCTACTCTTCTGTTAATTTTTGAGAATTCAGTTTATTTTAGCAGGCATTAATTGAGGTAAGGGGAATTACAGTAGGTCCTGTGGTTACAAATGTAAACAGGATCCCTGTTCTCAGGTGCCTTATAGTCTAGTGTCAAGAGTAGTAAACAGACAAAAAATTGCAATTTGACCTGATAAATTCTGTGATATTGGTAGGCCTGTGACAACACAAGTGAAATATCTAAATCAGATTAGGGAGGATGGGAGATTAAAGGTAAAGGAGCTTGCCGTACTTGTAGGCTTTTCTCTAGAGTTGGCAAACATCTGTACCTGTGTTCAAGGTTTAGATTGACCAAGACAGCCTTAACATTCCTTTCAGCTTAATAAAACTTTAGACAGGTTTCTTCCTGACTTGTAGGCCCTTGACCTCCCCTTCTTTAGAACATTTACTCTAAAAAACATGCAAATTCTTTTTTCACCCCTTTGACACGTAAATCTTCTAGTAATCTTGCCAGATTTACAACCCAGGAATGTCTTTCTCAAGGACATGGGAGCCATTTTTCAAAATGTAATCATCAAGAAAGATAGCACCGCATCCTCTGTGGGAGGGCAAGAGTCTACCTTCAATAAGTGCTGATTAGCAAACACAGATGGCCTCATCACATTAACCAGTCTCCTCCTAATGCCCTCCAGTACCAGTCCACTAGCTCACTCCAGAGCTGAGAAACTCTCCCACCTTTTGTTTCAGCAGAGTTTAGTCCAATCTCTCTCTCCAATTGCAATAGTTTTGAATAAACTTTCCCTTGCCTGTTTAAGTCTGTCCTTGGACAGGATGCATCCAGGTTTTGTACAAGGGGAAAAAACTGATTTTTGCCCAATAATCTACTCACTGAGGCCTGGCACTTGGTCAACTTTTGTAATTGCTGATTAAAGGAAGTCCATCATGTCAAGGTCTAGGGGGAAACGTTTTCAATGGCTCTAAACACTTTGAGCAGTGATAAATGAAATCTCTGAGTTCACCATCTTCTAACTGGAACTAGAATTATTTTTCCAAAAATATATTTCTTTACACTTATGCACAAAATGAGCCTCTGCCTCAAAGAGACTGTGAGTAGGCTCAAGTATCCATTCGTCCTAAAAGCTTTATACTCATTCTTTTGGTATTTCAATTATCTCAAGTGTTCAGAATCATGAATAAAGTTGGGAGCAATTCATGAGGATGTTAACCAACTATAAATTACTCAACAAGGGCTCCCCTTATTATACTCTCCATGAAGCTCTCTAGAGGATCAGCTCAGACACTGGCCTCATGCACAGTCTAGATTGAGAGAAGATTTCAAATAATTGATGGTTTTAGCCAAAATTTTGAATTCTAAAAATGGATGGAAATTTGGAAATTCTAAATCAATCATAGCAAATTACAAATTATCATCAAGAAAGACTGCATAATAAAAATTTCTAAAGGTTACTGTAGAAATGAGGATTAAATTCAAATTTAATTCTAAGGTAAATAAAAATATGTATTCCATTTTCATTTTTTTCATTATAAAATGTATAAAACCAGAATTTTCCTTCTAATGTGCGCATTTGGTGTACTTGCTTTTTCTTTCCAAAAAAAGTTTCACTAACTTAAGGTCATATACAACATATGGCACCTTAGAATTAAGGAAATATGGGAGAATGATTTTGATTACCTCCTCATGCTACATGAAAATTCATTACTTCAAACTTTCTTGGACAGTTTTAAAAAAGATGCCAGTTATCTAACTCATACAAACACCCATATACATATGTACATCTTTCTTGTTGGGGAACAGACTTATATTAGTGTAAATAAGTGGTAATTAAAGTTAATGTGTTCATTTCATATACTTATAATTTAAGATATAGGTGAAATTGGTTTGAACATGATATATACCTTTTTAAAATATATTAGAGACTTATATAACCACCTCACAGTGCCTATATTTGTCCATTATGAGGTTTAGAATATACTTTACTACTTAAATGAGTTGAGTATGATATTTTATAATTATACCTTTGCTTTTATCATATATTGTGGATGTAGAGTCTTTGGTCAGAAACATACCGTCTATATTATAAAAACATCATTAGAGAAAAATGCAGTATTCTTTTAATATATAATTTAACATGAAACTAGGACAGATTTTCAGCAAAAGAAGGGAGCTGCATATATTTGGCTTTTACTGGCAGGCCTGTTTCTGCCCAGTAATTACCCAGTCTTTACATACATGTTACAGTTCAGGGCTTTTAAGGAAATGCAGCTTTCTTTGCTCTCTCATCTTTTCTTCTCACAAAATACTTAGCAAGCTATTAGCTCCATATGAAGTGGTTGTATACATCAGGTATTTTTCACAAGCCCACTTAACCAAGGTGCCAAGTAATTTGACTAGAATCCAAACCAAATCAGTTGAGGAGCTAAGTGTGCAAAAAAATCCTGTAACACACTAGATTCCAATGAGCCACAGTTTTATTAACACTGCATCACTTAACAAACTCAGATGGGGTCTTTGGGTCTTTATGTTGAGTTTCTTTAATTGGCAAACGCTTAAGAGCACACTTTATTTATTTATTTATTAAAGAATCATCTTTTTTAAATTTATTTATTTTTGGCTGCGTTGGGTCTTCGTTGCTGCAAGCGGACTTTCTCTAGTTGCGGGGAGCGGGGGCTACTCTTCGTTGCGGTGCGCGGGCTTCTCATTGTGGTGCCTTCTCTTGTTGCAGAGCACCGGCTCTAGGTGCGTGGGCTTCAGTAGTTGTGGCACACGGGCTCAGTAGTTGTGGCTCGCGGGCTCTAGAGCGCAGGCTCAGTAATTGTGGCGCACGGGCTTAGCTGCTCCGCGGCATGTGGGTTCCTCCCGGACCTGGGCTCGAGCCCGTGTCCCCTGCACTGGCAGGTGGATTCTTAACCACTGCGCCACCAGGGAAGTCCCTAAGAGCACACTTTAAATGCAGTTACACAATGAGATCATGATAAGAAATGCTATAGGAATATAGGCATAGAAAAAAAAAATCATCACTCACATATGCCCTGAGCATTTTCTGCTGAAGAGAGAATCTGAACTCCATAGTGAGGGTACTAACATATTACATGCTTCTGATAGTAAGTTCTTATCACTTGAGAAATATCATTAAACATTATATCTGTGCAGCTTAATCCTTCTTACCTTGAAATATACCTGTAGATATAATACTTTAACAGTTTGAAAAAATTCAGCTATTACATAGCTATTTATCTAAATATTTATGCGAGATAATTATGAAAGCATTCTATTAATAATTTTATGAAGACATTGTAATAACAATTTAGTCTTAGAATTTTAGGAGAAAAAAAAAGACGAATAAAGATACTTCTTCTGGTTCAAATTGTACAAATGAAAATTCTGAAGCTAAGTAAATTGGGCAAAGTATGTTGCTGTTTCATAAGTTAATTAAAGTAAATTCATTTATTAAATTTTTAGTTTTTTATATTTTCATGGGTTTATAACACATACGTTTCATGTGTATAATATTATATTTTGACATTTATATACACTACGGTGTGCTCACCACCAGAATGTTAGTTGTCATCTGTCATCATATTGTTGACCCCCTTTACTCATCTTGCCCTCCCTCCACCCCCTTATCCTCTGGTAACCACTACTCTGTTCTCTGTATCTGTTTCAGTTTGGTTTGTTCATTCGTTTTGTTTTGCTTGTTTTTATATGCCACATATGAGTTAAATCCTATGGTATTGGTCTTTCTCCATCTGATTTATTTCACTTAACATAATACCCACAAGGTCCATCCATGTTGTCCCATATGCCAAGATGTCATCTTTTCATAGCTATTATTCCATTGTAAGTGTGTGTGTATCTTCTTTATCCATTCATCCATCAGTGGACACTTAGGTTGTCTCCATATCTTGTCTATTCTAAATAATGCTGTGATGAACACAGGGGGGCATATATCTTTTCAGATTAGTGTTTTTGTATTCCTTGGATAAATACCCACAAGGGGAATAGCTAGATCATATGATAGTTCTATTCTTAATTTTTTGAGGTATCTCCATGTCATTTACCATAGTGGCTGCACTAATTTACGTTCCCACCAAAAGTGCACAAGGGTTCCACTTTCTTCACTTCCTCTCCAACACTTGTTATTTCTTGTCTTTTTGATAATAGCTATTCTAATGGGTGTGAAGTGATATCTCCCTGTGGTTTTGATTTACATTTCCCTGATAATTAGTGATGTTGAACATTTTTCATGTGCTTGTTGTCCATCTATATAACTTCTTTGGAAAAATATCTATTCAGTTTCTCTGCTCATTTTTTTATTGGATTGTTAGCTTTTCTGTTGTTGAGTTGCATGAATTCTTTATATATTTTGGATATTAAATACATGATTTGCAAATATCTTCTCCCATTTGTTAGGTTTTCATTTTGTTGATGTTTCCTTTGTTGTACAGAAGCTTTTTAGTTTGATAATAGTGCCATTTGTTTAGTTATGCTTTTGTCTCCTTGCCTGAGGAGACATATGCAGAAAGATATTGCTAAAACCAAAGTCAAAGTGAATACTGCCTATGTTTTCTTCTAGGAGTTTTATTGTTTTAGGTCCTACATTGGAGTCTCTAATCCATTTTAAGTTGATATCTATGTATGGTATAAGATAGTGGTCTAATCTCATTCTTTTGCATGTGGCTATCCAGAGAAACTAAATTTAGATTCTCTCCATCCTTTCTTCACATTTTAAACTCATTCAGATTAATCTACAAAACTTCATCAAGAGGTTTGAAGGTAGAGAACTTTTTACTGTCTAGCTGATTTTTAAGAGTGATTAGGGCAGAGTTATAAATCAAATTACTGCAAAAAATGTCCTGGCTAGCCCATGTCAGTCACTTTCCTAAATTTCAAGGTTATTGATTGATCAACTTATCTTATGACTTTAAATTTGAAAGCCTCAAATTAGCAACAAGTTTTCATATGATTCAAAGCAGTAGGGGTTTTACAGAATGATTCTGTTAAATTAACTTTTTCCTCATTTGAAACATAGATGATTAAGATACATACTAATTTATTCAGAAAAGTCATACATTTTTTTCAATGGAAAAAGCCTTCCCTTTTGTGCTCCCTAGGGCTATTTGTGTGCAAAATTTAACACATATTGTTTCAACTCTTTTTTTTTTCTCATTCAAAACTTCAGCATGAGTGATGATTAGTTGGATGGCTACCGAGACAGTAATCTCCTCAAACATTTTTTAACCCACTTGTACATTCTACATGAAGCAGCAGCTCAGTAAATGTTGAATGAACGAGTGGACAGATTCCACCTGCACAGAAGACTGAATTCTTCTTTTAAGAATCTGAGGCTTAATTTTGTGGTTAAATGTTCAGAAATGTAAATAGAACTCAAAGTTCCATTTGACTTATAACATGACTTCTGTCCTCAGCAGATGGTTAAAAAGGTTAGTTCTACCAGTGGCTTCAGAAAACATCAAAAGGTGTTAGCAGAACCATGATATTTATGGTATATATTTGATTGTTTCAAGAACTGAGTGAACGGGTATTACTTGTAAGGGCAATCAGGTGCCAGTTTCAAAGATAAGGCCTGAACTGCAGGGGTTTCACACACAGCCCTGCTACTTGTTAATTCTGGCTTAACTCATTATGCTTCCTGATGCTGCCACACAGCTCCTTATTTTGAGGTAATAGGTGATTTGACTACGCTTTTTTGTGTGTTTGTTTTTCTAATGTTACACAGAAAGCTAGAGTCAAAAATTTGTGTGTAGTCTGAGAATGATACTTTGGATATATTGCTCTTTTTGATAAGCCCAGATTTACATGTTTACCTCGAACTGGAAAAAAATTGCTAACTAGAATTTCCCCCATAAAAGTAATTACTGACAATGTCTTCCTCCTTAAACACATGGACCTATATCAAGGCTGCTTATTTGTGCAAGATACCAAAGTTGTTACCACAGGACTATGCTACCAGAAGTAGATTTTCTGCCAGTGGGCTGGGCCAGCTTTTGCAAACTACAGGAAACCTGGGTTCATAAAATAACCTAAGGGACACTCCTGATCTAAACTCAAACAGAATGGGGTTAATACATAAATCCTTGCAGGAAGTTTGGACACTGAAAAGATCTGTCACTTAGGATGGCGATTCAGCTTAACAAATGAGGCAATGAGACTGATGGAACACGCCCTTTCCAAGGAAGGAGTTACAATGATTTGCATTGATACTGTCAGTATTTCCACAGTCCTCTGTTTCCAGGAGGTTATATATAGTATCACAGAAGAACCCTGAGAACAGATAATCAAGCCTTTATAAAGAATCAGAGAAATATATTAAATGTCTCTTAACAAGGAGAATTGAACTTTTTTACTTATAATAACCATTATTATCATTATAGAATCATTATATTGTTCTTAATATTTTATTATTAAATAAATAAATATTATCTGCAGGGAAGGCAGATTGGCATCACAGAAGTGTTACGTCACTGAAAACTAATCAATACACACACAAAACAATGTGTTAAGGCTACACTAGGGAGTCTGACTTCTGATCTCAAGGTTATGCCAGTTTATCCCAATTTCTCAACAAAACTCTTTATCAAACTTATTGTATCTTATCCCTCACTGTATCGGAACTGTTTCAAAAGGGATCTTGTTAGTCATTTTCCTTAAAAAAAAAAAAAAACAGAGAAATCCAACTCATGCCTTTTCTATGAAATCTTTGGAGGTTGCTATGACAAGGTTATTTGTAGCTCAGCCCACAATTCATATTCTTCAGCTTTTACCCAAAGTAACCTGGTTCTGCTTGCTAGGTGTCATCTTCTAAGACTCCAAGAGATATTGCCAAAGTTTTCTCCAGAGACTGGGATTGGAAAAATGACGGCATTAGTAAATGCTGAACTTTAAAAAAATCATTTCTATTCTGAGCACCCTAACATAGTTATCTTCATTTTGCATAATACTTTTTTTTTAAACAAGGATGTACATTTTTACATGGTTGCAATTATAGGAAACACAGGGTTTTGTGTTATTCCTTCACTATTTCCAATAACGAAAGCATTTTTCATGTATTACGATTGGGGGATTATTTTCATGTTAAAGAATACATGATATTTAATGGATACAGTCTATATTTAATTTAATCAGCTCCCTATTACTACCTATTTCTCTTCATTTTTTTCCTTATTACAGACAGATTCACAAATAACATTATTATGAATATTTTTTTTCCTCTACAGAATTGTTTCTTTAGAATGAGACAGGGGTTATGGTTTGTTTGGCTTGTGTCAACAGTATTTATAAAAGTGTAAATCTGAATGTGTTTAGGTGAGGCAAGTACAGTAACCTGTATTCCCCATTGCCTTCCCCCAGGCCAACATTGCACATTTAGATTACTTGCTTGACCCTGAAAGCATTTGAATTTTTGACGCCTGGATTACTGGGTCAAAGGCGTAAGTATCTTTATGACTTTCAATAACAATTATCATTTAACTCTTCTAAACCAGTTATACATGTATTTCAATGCCACCAACTTTCATTTATTTGAGTACTTTCCAAACGTTAGGTGCTGTATAGGCATTGGGGACACAATGATGAAGTAAGACAATGCACAGGGAGTTACAATGCAGTGTGAATTAATAGAGCTTAGAATAGGGTACTAAGGAAACCCATAAGAGGGGCAGAAACAAGTCTTCTCCAGATCGGGTCATTACATGGGGAAGTGCTGGCAAGTAGAAGAACGGAGGAAGGAGACAACTCCAGGCAAAGAGAGTACCACATGCAATGGTCTGGAAAACATAAAGCAAGCATATTTTAAGTATTATGAGAATGTAGAGGGTGAGGTTAGTGTTGAAAGACATAAATATATATGAAAAAGCATATATATATATATGGTTTTCTGACGTAGTCATCATTAGGTATCATTTAATAATTTTTTGTCAAATTTATTAACTATATAAGCATGTTATACATGTAAAGTAGATTTAATATGCATCGCATCTAAGAAAATCCAATTCCTGACATAATCAGCAGAATGAAAAGTGACACAGAGATTAGAAAACTCCCCAGCACTTGAGAGAAGAGAGGTTTGTGCAGTTTGATGGCAGCACAGGCCCATGTGTAGGAGAAGGGGAGGTGATGGAGGGGCAGTGATAGGTTAGAACAGTTAAAGTGCCTGGAGGGCCAGGCCAAGGAGTTCACTTTGTATTAATTCAATGGTCAATGAAATTACATAGCAATTTTAGAGGAAACAAAATTATAATTAAAACTGTAGAGGAAACACTAATTCCTTTCACTAAAGCAAAATTCAGAACATCCTGGTGTCAGCACTGGAAAACAATCTCCAGGTAATTGAAGCAGGAAAACCACATCCATTTAGGGGTTCTCTCATTTTCATTATGACTGCTACCACCATAGCAGCCTCTAGGCTTCCATTCTAACACTTTTGTCCAGGTATGGAGCAATCAAAAACATCTTGCTTTGTTTCACTTTAGTACAAATGATATAGAAAAGACATCAAAAGAAGTTATTAAGCAATAAGAGAGAATAACTGGGAAACAGAGTGTGCATGAAATATATAAACAGTCTAGTTTACAAAGAACTACTTTATTCTTTATAGAACATTATTAGCCCATAGTTCATGTTATTCTACATTGGACACCAAGTATCTGTTAACACTGTGAAATAATATGTAAGACATTACGTGCATTTATATAGTCTTTGTATAAAGGATGTGATGGAAGACGACCTCTACCAATAGATAGAAAAGAAATTCTTGTAATTGTCTGTTATGCAAGCCAAAAGCGGATGGGGTAATTTGCCAGAAATAATACTATAAAGGATATAAGTAATTTGGTCCAAGTACACAGCTCTCTGGGTTGCATTATTCAAGAGTAAATTTTAGAATGTCTGGAAGCAGAGGTCTTACCCAGTGTTCAAGACATATGAGGTGTCTGAGAATTTCTCTGAAATCACACTGAACATCTTGTGTACATGTATGTGTGTGTGTATATTTCCTGGGGAGTCTTTAAAAGGCTCATAAGCTCTTTTATGGCACTTCTTCATTTCACTTCTGTGCTGGGCCTCCCCATTTATGAAAGCAGGAGTTTCAGCCTCTGAGACTTTGGGCACAAGTCAGCAGGTGGTGACAGTTTTCTCTTTCAACACTGCATCTTTTAAGCATTCTTAAGAAAGCAAGCAGCCATCAGTAATGAACATCATTCAGGTGACGTTCTGTATGTATGAACTGTATTTGAGATTAAAAGATGGGGAAGAGGTGGGAAGTGAGTAGACATGAGACGATTACAGGGCTGAGGAGAAAAGTGGCAGAATCTAATTATGATGGGATGAGTGGGAATACACAAATGAGGATGGGCAGAGGATGCATATCTTGGTATTTGGTATATACCACAGGGTTTTTTCACCAAGTTGTCATTCTGTGTTTGGAAAACAAAATGCGGGGAAAAATGAAATCAAAGAGTAAGTCAGTGCTTGGCATATAATAGGAATGTAATAAATTTTGGAAAGACTCACACTACCATGGTGAAACTTTTCGTATTAAACATATATTTAGTATGAAACATATATTCATTTGCAGAACAGACAGTAGTTGGACTTTTATATTACTAATGTTTACAATATTTCAACTTGTGGTCATCTTATACAAGTTCATTAGACCACTGATCGTTGTTGCAATAGAGTTCTGAAAGTTTAATTTTCAGATGTGAATGAGAAATGAGGTCATGGCACAGATGAAGACAGGCAATGAAAGTATAAAATTGGTAAGCTTGGTCTATGAGAACCTATATGAGCAAAGAATCTGAAAAAGAATAGATATATGTATATGTATAACTGAATCACTTTGCTGTACACGTAAAACTAACACACTGTAAATCAACTATACTTCAATAAAATTAATTATTTTAAAATTAATTAATTAAAATTAAAAAATGGTAAGCTTGGTGAACTGTAGTTGACCTCGTTCAGCAAAGTATAAGTGGGCACTGGTTCTGGAGGATACAGGAGTGGTTTGAATAGAGAGAGGGCCAACTTTACTTCCTAACAGTAAGTTAAAATTAGGGGAATACAGAGATTACAAAATAATAATCAGAAAGTGGCATAAATGTAAGAAGCAGGCTGGCTCTTCTTATACGAGAGAAAGAGAAAGCTAAATTTGTGGTGGACATGGTAAGGGAATCATTTGAAACAATCGAGATTTCAGTTGAGGTGAAGAGGTCAGAAAATATTAAGGATAAATAAAGCTTAGTTTATTCATTAGGAACATGGAAGTTAGAGTTAGTAAAAACCAGTCTCAAAATGATAATTCTCTAATTTGATAATTCTGAACTAATCAGAAAAAAAATATGAACTATAGGGGCTTCCCTGGTGGCGCAGTGGTTGAGAGTCCGCCTGCCGATGCAGGGGACGCAGGTTCGTGCCCCGGTCCTGGAAGATCCCACATGCCGCGGAGCGGCTGGGCCCGTGAGCCACGGCCGCTGAGCCTGCGCGTCCGGAGCCTGTGCTCCGCAACGGGAGAGGCCACAACAGTGAGAGGCCCGCGTACTGCAAAAAAAAAAAAAAAAAAAATATGAACTATAGTGCACATCAAGTCAATGTTGAGGAATAATGATGTATTTATTTGAGTACAATTCAGTTGTTATTTTATAATGCTTTAACAAAAGTATACATTAAATACATAGAATTTTATATATACTATACTATATCTATAAGCATACTTTTTAGTATAGAATATTATAAAATTATCTAATCACTTAAAAGAAAATAACATTTTCCTTCTCACAAAGTTCTGAAATTAAAGAAAAAATTTATGAAGATATAAACTATTCACTGAAGTTTCTGAAATAATCAGAAAGCTTGAATCAAACAGAGATTACATTTAAGAAGGATGTGTTATTGTTTAATTCAATGGTTAAAGAAATAGAAAAATTAAATGGGAACACTTTTCTGTTAAACTTTCCCCTCTGGCGGCTGGTATAAATAAGGGAGCTGGTATAGACCCTCCATTTCCCTTGAACAGGTGTTAACTTCTTCCCAGAGGGCTTAACTTCACGATTAAGAGCATGGCCTCTGGGCTCAAACCTTTTGTGCCTGAATCATAGACATGTCACTTGTTAAGTGTGCAACTTTTGGCAAGTTTCTTACTTTCTCTAAGTCTGAATATTTGCCTGTGTAATGTGGATAATATGTGTGAGGGTTAAACGCCACTGACAAAGGGTAATTGGTATACATTTAAGCGCTCAATAAATTTGGCTATCAGGAGGAGTTTAGACATAGAGGGAGATGGTAGATAGATTCAGAAGGGAAATGTGAGAATTCGTTTAGAATGAACAGTTTCCGAGGAAGATAACAACTGAAGGGGGGGGGTCTTCCTTCCCATTCAGCTGCTAGAAAAAGAGGTGTGTTTAACAGGACAGAGAAAACAGGTTGAAAACTGGTGGCCCTGTGGCCATTGGAGTAGGGGAAGCACGTTAGAAGTGTTTCACACACAGACCGAAGAAGCTAAATACTACACATCCAACAGAGCTGTGGATATCTATTTAAGTATGTCTGTGGGTCTATCTGTGCAATGTTTCTCTTGAAAAGTCAGCAAGCGCTGTGAAGCTAGAGCTCCAATCCTCTCTGACACTTGTTTAGAGGAGGGGCAGCAGCAGAGAAATCTCAGAGTGTAAGACAATCTACAAATACCTGCAGGGACATACATTACTACTTTCCACTTTCCTCCTGGTATCAGAGCTCTCAAAGCAGTTTATACCCTTTCATTGCCTTATTCATTCCCTTCATGCATCTTCCACAATCAGGCTTCTGTTTCACATTTTTTACTTCATTTTCCTCTGTAATGTTGTAATTGCAAAAATGAAGTGAACTTGCCTCAATCCTCTTCCTTCTTGTCCTCAATGAACTATAAACTGGTAAATATATATCTTCTCTTTCTCTTATCTAGAAATCCACCCTTTAGGGTGTGAAATTCTACAATGTGTAAGACAAAATTGTTCTCTTATAATTAACTGTGTCTATATAAACCTTTGCATTCAGTATATACATTTATTATGTTCAGTTGTTATTCATAATATATTTATTATATTCATATATATATAATGAATGTGAATATCAACTTTATCCCCTTAAATTTAAGCCCTCCAGGTAATACATATTTTTGTCTTTATGACCTACATAGGTCTCGAACACATATTCTTCCTTTTTTGCCTTTTTTCTTTTCTTACAACCTTTTCAAAATGCAGTAACCATTCTTAGCCCAAGAATAGATTTGACCTGTAGGCCATACTTTGCTTACTGATGCTTTAAAATAAATAACTCTGAATTTGAGAAAAATACAACAAAACTCAATATTATCAGTTATTGATGTTGGATACGGTACACTCTAATGCAAGTGAGCGACAACAAGTACTATGGTGAGAATATGCTTATCAGTTCCCAACAAATCTGAGGAGTGAAGGTAAGTTGTGTGAAAGGAAAATAGAAATGGAGTCATTATTGGTAGGGAGAGCTCTCTCAAATGGAGCCTCTGAGGAAGCCACTGAGGACGTGTGACTTAGGCACATCTCAGCCGAGATGGAACCTGAACTTTTGACTACCTATTGCTTTGACACAGGCATCCAGAGCATCTGCCCACGTTCCAGAAACTCAAGATACTTATCGGACCCTTACCCTAAAATAACTTGTGACAGAGAATCCCTTAAGGACAAATATTTCCTTTCCTGCGTCAGAGTCAATCATAATGCCTGCCAGACAGCTTTAACAACCTTGTACCTTTTATCTTTATAAGTCCCTGACTCTTTCTCTTCCACAAAACATCTTTGGGTTTTACCTGAATCTGTCTCTCCAGGATTGCAATTATTAAGACCCCAAATACAACTTTGTTCTCTGCAGCCTCGATACTGATTCTTGTTCCACAGTTGGGCCCCATAGTTTACAAATAAGTGAGACAAGTTCTTATCTCTTGGTTCATGCCTCTGATCTCCTCTTTCTTGTTCAAATTAAATGTTATTTCCTGAGAATGACTGCCTCCTTATATGGAGATAAACTTCTAATTTTCACCTTAGATCTAGTCATGTGACCAAGGAATTATTTTATTCCTTGGTCACATGACAAAGGAATGAGAAAATAGACTCATTTTCTCAATCTCTTATGGACTGCTTTCACTTTGATCTGGCAAAAATGTTACTGTTGAGAAAATTGTTTCTTTTGCCTGTTAATTTGATCCCCTCAACCTTTTCTTGTACATTTTCTATGCTACATTTAATCAACTTAAATTACCCACAGTTGATTTCCAGGCCTACCAATATACCACTTCTGCCTTTCAATACTCACTCACCTTGTACCTTTGCACTTCTCTTTTCTGTCATTTTTGCTCCAAATTGCTCATATTTTAAAAGTCCTCTTGCAATATCATACATAATTCACAGATGTGAGGAGGAACAGCTGTAAAATCTTTCTGCCAAGGCATACACTCATTCACAATGCCCAGTGGTTTCTCAGTTGTGTGTAGGATTTTTCTGCTGGGATGGGTCTTTTATCATCTTCAAACATTCATGACTCAGCCACACATACTAGCTTCACAGAGTCTTCCCGGCTATAAAGTTTAGAACAAGCTTCGAGTCCCAAGTATCTGCTATGGTCTGAATGTTCTATACATTGAATTCCTATGTTGAAACCCTAATGCCCAATGTGATAGTATTAGTAGGTGGACCTTTGGGAAGTGCTTGAGTCGTAACAATGGAACCATCATGAATGACATTAATGCCTTATAAAAGAGGCTCCAGAAAGATCCCCTGCCCTTTCTACCATGTGAGGACACAGGGAGTTGGTGTCAGCTTATGAACCAGGAAGAAGGTCCTCACCAGAAGGCAAACATGCTAGCACCTCAGTCTTGGACTTCCCAGCCTCCAGAACTGTGAGCAATAATTGCTGTTGTTATAATCTACCCAGTTGGTGGTATTTTGTTATAGCAACACGATTGGAGTAACATAGCATCTTTCTACCCTAGAGGAATAATTCCTGACTAATTACCTAGTAAAATTTGTGCATTACCTCAACGTACACCAAGTGATGCTGGATGAGGTAAAACCCAGAAACAAGGCTGCTGAAGAGTTTTGTCATGATCTACTCTCACATACTGTCACATACCTCAGAGGCACTACATATTTACTCGTGTCAGGAGCTTCACACGGCAGTGGTTTTCTTCATGGCAGTGTGAACACCAGCATCGCTGCTACTTGCTACTCCTAAAGAAGCTTGAATGCCTCACTCCTCTTCCTCGTTTGGGAGCTACTCCAGTTTTCACTTGGCTGATCTTCAAGCTACTTATCGTAAGTGCCCATTCTCCTGATTTTCAGGAACACTCATTACTACTATATCCCTCAGGGCAATTTTAGAAGTTTAAAGCAATGAAGCGTAGCTTCTTATGATAAGAAAAAAGAATAAGGTGGAATGTTGTTCATTTATTAATCATTTATGAGTAGCTGTCATATGCCAGGCATTGGGGCATTGTGCTTTGGATGTCAGAAGCAGTCCCTGCTTTCAAGTGGTCTCTGGTAAAGCTGGGAGGGGTTTCAACTGGACAGAATAGTATAACATAATGAGTAGATATGTGCCAGGATAGGGTGCCAGGGTGGGAAGGAGGACACAGAGAAAGAACGAGTTTATCATGAAATATTTTTGAAGAACAGGACGCCTGATTTGTGTTTTGAAGGAAATGTAGAAGTGTGAAAGACAACAAAAAAGTTTCAGAAACGAACATTCTAGGCAGAGGCTACAGCAAGATTTAAAAAGCAAGAGGGCACAAACCACAGAGCTGATCTCCCTGTGCTATGTGGCTGCTTCCCACTAGCTATCTATTTCACATTTGGTAGTCAGTGTATATATGTCCTGTGACAACCTAGAGGGGTGGGATAGGGAGGGTGGGAGGGAGACGCAGAGGGAAGAGATATGGGGATATATGCATATATATAGCTGATTCACTTTGTTATAAAGCAGAAACTAACACACCATTGTAAAGCAATTATACTCCAATAAAGATGTTAAAAAAATAAAATAAAATTTTAAAAAAGACGAGAGGGCATAAAGAGCAATGGTGGTTCTAAAGAACTGCCAATAGGTAAGTATGACTGGAGTATAAGATCATTTGAGCAAGTAATGCAAAAGATACCAAAATTTGCACTGGATAATCTAACGTAAGGATATATCACCTTTCCTTTTTTCACTCTAGAAATATTTACTGAGCGACTCTTATGTGCCAATGATGGTTGTAGGTTCTGCAGTGAAAAAACCATGACTCTACCTGCACGGAATTCGCATTCCACCTAGGGAAGAGAGAGAAAATAAACCAATACCAAAATATTGATATATTGTTTGGCAGATGGGAACAAACATATGGAGAAAAATATATCAGAGATGGAATGGAGCATGTGTAGGTTAATGTGTGCACCTGCATGGGGATGCACAACAGTTGTTTTTTATAGGATGATCAAGGTCTCACTGATGTGGTGACATTTGACCAGAAACTGGAAGGTAGCCATATCCTATTATCATAACCTCTAGTATCATATTCTGTTTATATGTGTATGGACTGCTTTTCTAGAACATTCCCGGAAGATGAAATCGTACATGCAAGGGCCTTTGGATGGGAGGACGTTGAGTGCTGAAAGTACAAGGTAAGAGGCTGGTGTTCCTGGTGTGGGAAGAGTGAGAAGAGCAGTGGATAAACTGGAGAGCTGGTGGTGGTGAAGGGGGTGCAGAATAGATAGGGCTTTTTAGAGTCTCTTTAAGTACTTGTTCCCTTGTGGCTTCCCACGTCTTAGACAGAATCAAGGAAATGTCTAGCCCCAGGCAGTGGAGAGCAGGCATTTGGGAGTTTTCGCTAAAGAGTTAAGCTTAGAAGCCTAAAATCTTTATGGACAGAGAGAAATTTTGCTAAATTTCTTCTTTACTACATCAGAGAAATAGATGGATAAATCCAAAGAATTTTCCACAAAGGGAAAGCACCATCAGGATTTGCATTTTTGTTTTGTCTTGTTTTTTAACAAGAGGGAAGGGAAATTACTGTTACTATTTTGAATCTGAGAAAGACTGGGGTAAAGAGAGGTTAAATGGCTCATTCACTGCAAAGCTGGGCTTAAGAGTAGGACAGTCAAGAGTGTTCTACATGATGCCCTCGGCCAATCACTTACTCAGAGGAGGGCCGATTACTTTTTTTTTTAATTAAATTAAATGAATTTATTTATTTATACAGCAAGTTCTTATTAGTTATCTATTTTATACATATTACTGTATACATGTCAATCCCAATCTCCCAATTCATCCCACCACCACCACCCTTGCCCTGCTTTCCCCCGGTGGTGTCCATACGTTTCTTCTCTACATCTATGTCTATTTCTGCCTTGCAAACCGGTTCATCTGTAACATTTTTCTAGAGTCTACATATATGTGTTAATATACGATATTTGTTTTTCTCTTTCTGACTTACTTCACTCTGTATGACAGTCTCTAGGTCCATCCACGTCTCTACAAATGACCCAAGTTCATTCCATTTTATGTATGTACTACGTCTTTTTTATCCATTCGTCTGTCAATGGGCATTTACGTTGCTTCCGTGACCTGGCTATTGTAAATAGTGCTGCAATGAACATTGGGGTGCATGTGTCTTTTTGAATTCTGGTTTTCTCTGGGTATGTGCCAGTAGTGGGATTGCTGGGTCATATGGTAATTCTATCTTTAGTTTTTTAAGGAACCTCCATACTGTTCTCCATAGTGGTTGTATCAATTTACATTCCCACCAACAGTGCAAGAGGGTTCCCTTTTCTCCACACCCTCTCCAGCATTTGTTGCTTGTAGATTTTCTGATGATGCCCATTCTAATCGCTGTGACTTTCAATACGCTTCCCTAAGGCACTAGTGATGATCTTCCCAATAGCTTGGGCAGCTTGGTGAAGAAGATCAGAGGCTGACTTCAGCTTTTCATAGCTCTCCATCTTTCTACTTCCTAAATTCCCAGTCCTTTTACTTGAGCAGTGGTTCATCAAATAAGTAACAGCAGCAGAAGTTTCTCCTAGAAACTTGCTAGAAATGCAAATTCCCAGCGGAGGCTCTGGAAATCATTGTTTTGACAAGCCTTCTGATTCTCGCTAAAGCTTCAGGCCCATTGCTCTCCTTCTGATCTGAGAGAGAGGGAGAGGGGGAAAGATAGAGAAAGCCCAGGAAAGAATGCTGGAAAGTAAGTTCAGATAGCTTTTTATATGGGGTTTTTACTGTGGTAACTTACAAATGGTTGAAAAAAACCCACAAATTGAAACATGTAGCTACTTTAAGGACTCTTTAGCAGAAATCAATCTTATTCCTGATCTATTACTTCATAGGTCATTTCCTCATAGGGATGACTAACAGCAATTCAACAGAAAATGCTTTTTATATTTAAATAACACTTTCTGTTCCAAGATGTCAAAATGTTTGACAAGTGGTCAAAATGCAGCTCACTAATATTCTCAACCCCATGGTAGTAAATAACCCACCTCTACCATCACTGCTGTTTACTGGTGATTTCTTGTCTGGGAAAGTTGAAGCGCCTTCGCTATCTCTGTAGAAAGTCAATGACTAAAGGAGAAAACGTCCTTCATCTTGGTTCCCATAGGAAACCAAATTGATAAATTACTCAGTGACTTCTATTATTGCATCTCAAGGATAGTTAACAATGCTCATCAAGGAAAAATCCCAAAGAACATTCCTGCCCTATCTCTGATTAAGCCTGATTTTGGAAAATCCCCTGCTCCATCTACATTTCATTACAATATGAATGCTACTTAATTCCCTATTACTTCTGATTACACGGGATCAATGCCACTTGAAGAGTAAGAAGCAAAGATTCACTACCTTGGGGTCTCCTTGACAGCCAAGCCTGTGCCTTAGTCATTTTGACTCCCTAGTGACCAGCCTGGTATCTGGAATAGTATATGCGATCAGTAATTATTTCTTGAATGTATGATGTATGAATGAGTCAAGATATTTTTAGAGTTGGAGTCATGCATCAAGAGGAGACAACGTGGTTTAAAAAAAAAACTACTACATTCTCAGAAGCCGGTGCTGCAGTGAATGCTAATAACCACCTGACAATGTCCTCTGTCATTGCAAATAATGTGATACCAACATCTACTAATCAATGAAAAAAAGACTTTCAGAATTCAAATTTGGATAGGATTTTGAGCTGGGGATTCCTCTCACCCCCCTTTTCCTATGATAAAACTTGGAACTGTAGTGTCAACAGATAATATGCCAGTTTTTCATTTAAAATTGGAAAATATAATTTTGGAGGCATGCAATAAAACTGATGGGCAAATATCAGAATTTCCATCAATGTAAAAGCTTAATTTCTAAAATGCTGCAGGTTAGTTTATCAAAATACTGAAATTGCCTCGTATCATAAGTCAAAGCACCCTCTCTTTACTAAAATAAGGAGCTATAAAGTTGCACAATCACTGTCAATAATTTTTTTACTTGGTTTGAAAAAAAGTTGCTTGTTTTAAATAAAACAAAGTTCAACTGAAGTGACTATATATCATCAGTCTTGTAAAACTCCTTGTGTTAGATTTCTTCTATCCCCAAGATGCCAACCATGCATATTAAACTGACTCTGGTTTTTTGCGTATGATTTCTGTACATCTTTCCTGTTTGAATTTTAATGTTAAGTACCCTTTCTTAGAGTGTGGATTGTAACCACTCTGTTTAAAACTCTATCACCAGTACCTAGAACAGTGCCTGCCACATAAAAAACACTTAATAAAATTTCTAAATTATCTTGATTAAAATCCGTACTCATCCTAGCTTTAAGCACATGAAGACAGAAATAGGTTCCAACTG
Source organism: Delphinapterus leucas (assembly GCF_059928025.1). Classification (NCBI taxonomy): domain Eukaryota; kingdom Metazoa; phylum Chordata; class Mammalia; order Artiodactyla; family Monodontidae; genus Delphinapterus; species Delphinapterus leucas. Next base: position 53,078,233 of record NC_143145.1, read on the forward strand.
CATAAGAACACGTGAATAATCCAGAGTAAATGTTAACTATAAGTACAAATTATCTGTTGATTAAAATACAGAACATGTCTGAGATTTGGAATTACTTCCTAATAACCCTGAGTCAGAGCTGTGGTAAAGGCTTACTGGGGGCATGTTACCATTTTCTGAGTACATACTCAGAAAAGGAAGAAGTTGATAAGGGAGCATGCAAGATTTTCCGGCTCAAAATGGAACTTGACTCATCTGCATGGAAACATCCCGCGAAACACAGAAGAGCTCACTCTTCTGCTGGATTAAGCTCACCCTGGTGAATGGAATGGAACAGGAACAAGAGACTGAGGTCTAGGTTTTGAGGACCTTCACTCCACTTACCTGCTTTCACAGGACCAGGCAACGGACAAGAAGAAATGTGAAACTGTTGCTCTGTACCTCGAAACGAATACAGTCACCCTATGTAACAGAATGTGTCATAAATCTGACCAATCAGAATAATTCCTCCATTCTTGGTGGTGTAGCTCTGATAGAAATGGACAGAGCTGGGCTCTCGGGGTGGGAAGGGGGTGGTTTCCTTCTGTTACAGGCTCTAAACTTTCTTCAATTTTCCTATGATTTAAGCCTAACTAAAATGTATGGACTTTTGAAAAAGAGTAGGTACTAAAATTAAATAAGCCGAGAGTGCTGAGGGTGAGGAAAATGATAACAAATTTAAGAAAATGTAGAATCATTACTATGAGAATTACCAGAACTGTGTCTGTTCCAAATATGAGCCTGATATAGCATTTTAATTATGAATAGAATTAAACAGAAATTCACTTGCTGTCTCCGTCTGATAATATTACCAGAGACTTCCCTTAAGGAAATTTAAAATTATTTATTCCAGGTAAATCTCTACAAGTCCTTAATTTCAACCTTATTATAAGAAATAACAAAGAGTATCAACAAGCTGGCAGAATTTTGACAATTCTCCTGCCTCCCTCCATTCCGCCTTCTTTTCCTCTTTCCCTCCCTCCCTTTCCCTCCTCTTCCCTCACTCCCTTTCTTTCCACAAAGCAAGTAAATGGGTATATAGCAAATAGTAGGGATCACACGCTTTCATTACAGGGGTTGGGAATGTGGACTCTCACAAAAACAGACTTGATTTTAAATCCTGTATCTGTGCCTTACCAGCTGTGTGACCATGAATAATTTAATCATTCTGTGCCTCAGTCTGTCCGGCTGTAAAATAGGTGCAAAGAGTACCTACATCTTAGGATTGTTGTGAGGGGGGATTCCAGTTGGTTTTAAAACAGTATTTAGCACAGAGGAAGCATAATAATTATTAGTTTTCACTTCTCTGAATATATAAAACATTTAGTATTGGGATTCATAGTCTCAAAATCTAACACTCACTGATGTGAATATCTGATTAGCTAAATGAAGAAAAAAATTGTTATAGTAATTATTTCTTTAGTTTCTCATTTTGTTTTTTTAACTGAAAACCAGAATCACAATTTCTTGGTATTATCTGTTATCAATGAACAGTAATAAGACTATAATATTATTTTTGATAAGGCACTGAATATTTGAAATGAAGAAAACTAAGAAATAGTAGTAAATAAACCTTTTCTTTTACTAATCCCAAGTGAAAGATGAAATTAATGATGATATGTGAAAACTCTGGAGAAGTCATACAGAAAGAACCTCAACTACTTGAGGCACACTTGAAATTCAAATGACACTAAATGACTAATTCATAAATCAAGAACCCTTCACTAAAATTAAAAACACAAATGCTTTCTTTTTCTTGATTTCTTGTAGGAAGTGAAAGAGTATTCGGTAGGTGTCAGACTATTTTAAAAAGCAGGTTATAGAGATGATATTTCAGGAGTGTAAAAATACTAAGGCGGATCTCATAAATGATTGGTATATTATTTAATTCAGGTTAGCATCAGAATTGTCAATGTTTGTTTATTAAGCAATGCAATCCTTTAGGTAGGAAGCATGGTTCTTTGGAGTAGTTGATAGACACAAGATACACAAACTGGAATATGGTGAAAAAACAGACAGTATAGATATTTTAAAATTAAACCTAGGAATTATTTAACATGGCCATTTCTTTGGGTTGAAGAAAGAAATTCATATAGATTTTCGTGGTTCAGGCTCCAGTGAGGTCTATAGGCAAATTTGTAACTAGAGCAAGATTCAGACCTATTTCCATTTTTGTGCTTACCTCTTAAATATGTCCAGTTCCTACAGCATAGAGGAAAGCACTAGATGGGCCATGGCATGAAACGGGTTAGAATTCTGGCCCTGCCTTAATAACTGTGCACGGCTTAAATGGGCAATTTGCTAAACTTCATGAATTTCAATTCCCACCCTCCAACCCCCACCCTGGGCAAAATGAGTATAATCCTTTTTCTACCAACTCTAGAGAGTTAGGATGGTCTGAGGAGAAAATGTATACAAAAATGCTTTGAAAATTATTTAATGCTTTAAAAATATTATTTATCATTATTATTTCAAGATGGGAAAACTCCCCCTCCTCTAATATATTCAGTTTTTTATGGCCAGCTAGATCTTCCAGAAAGCTACATAAAACCTGAACATTTTAGCAACACTCAGCAATGTTTAGATGTTAAAAAAAAAATTATCCAAACTGACACATTTCTTCTTAAACAGTTCTAAAAGTAATACATACATATTGCAATGAATTTGGAAATACAGAATAAGAACAGGAGAAAGTAAAGGTCGCCCTGACCTGACTCTCTTATTTCTTGAGTTAACCATTGATAAATAATTTTTAAATTTTCTTTGGGTCTTTTTTCTCTATGTGTGTGATATTCAAAACCAAGTTGTGAATATGCTGTATTTATTATTTAACGTTCTTCTCTTCTCACTTGACATTTTAGAAAAAACAATTTTAATTTGTTAGTTCCTGTATTGTTTCCGATTCTCAGCATCATAAAATACTTAATAGTGAAGGTTACCTATGAGCTATTATGTAAAAAATAGTTCAGCATATATAACCTAAATAAATATATTAGAAATTCATATGCTTGAAAGCAGTGATCCCCAACTGTTTTGGAGCTAGGGGCCGGTTTCATGGAAGACAATTTTTCCACCTACAGGGTGAGCGGGGGAGGATAGTTGGTTCAGGCTGTAATGCCAGCGATGGCGAGCCATGGGGAGCAGCAAATGAAACTTCGCTAGCTCGCCCGCCGCCCACCTCCTGCTGGTCGGCCGGGTTCCTAACACAGCCAGGGGGTTGTGGACCCCTGCTTTAAAGGATATCCCTATATTTTTATGTGATTGACCATTTCAAAAGTTTCATAGACAATTCCAATATTTATATTTAATTAAAGACCATGAAACATTTTTAGTATTTTTAAATAAAAGATAGTTAAAGATTACTTCATTTAAAAGCGATAACAAATCTCTAGAACACTTCCTTCTGCTTAAGTGAGGCGTTAGATTAAAAATGCACTATAGAAATATAGATTATACTCGAGTTTCAATAAAAATCTGAATAAATACTATAGAATTGTTATCTCCCCTTTATTCTGTTAATAATTGGTAATAGGAATATTATGGAGAATGATTGAAGCTTAATAGTCATATGTCAATTACCAAGATCACATTTGTGTGGTACAATGAATTTGCAAAGGTAGACTATCAAATATATTTTATTGTCAAAGGTGGTCTGCCAACCGGCAAGTCATTTCATAAGTTATGCTCTAAAATATATCATTTACTGATACCCAAGAGACATCTCGGTATGTCATTAATAGTGCAGAAACTCTAAGCCAGGGATATTTTTGTCTGTATAATTAATTTGAGACAGCAGCTAATAAAAACCAGAATAATAACACTAATAACCTTCAAATTCATTTTGACCCTAAGCTATATATAGCAATTTCAACAGAAGTTAGTATATTTACATACTAAATTAAAATTCCTAAACTAGTATTACAATTGATGCAGTGTTTTTATGAAATACTACCTGTATAATATTTCATTAAAATAATAAAATGAGAACAATATAGAAATGTCATAAATATTTGTGTCCTAGAAAGGATTTAGAGGGAATTTCTGGTAGTATAAATTAATACATGATTAATCATATTACTTTTATTTATATAGCATCCAAACATACACATCTGTAATCTTATATGTCTTTACCATCAAAAGAAATATATTCCAGAATTAATTTTAAAAACACTGCTTTGACTGTGCTTATGTTTTCTAGTTGAGAAGTCTGGACTTTAAGCATTTTTAAATTATAGAACTAATCAGAAAGCAAGAGGAAACCAACAATACAACTGATGGTATTTGTTAATATAAGCCTTTGTGTAAAATTGTTATGAAACTAAGAATGGAAAAAGAATAGAGTTATTAATCAACAAATGGCTATTTTAAAAAATCTAGTTAATAGTATACTACCTGGGTTATTCTCTTACTTGAAAAAATTACAATATATTAGGTTGTCCTCATTTGGAACTATGTAACTGCCACACTCATGTTTCTAGTTTTACTAGAAGAGTGCATTTTTTTGGTATAAGCATAAGAAAAAAGAAAAAAAAACTGGAAAGTTCCATAGTGCAGTTTCCTTCCTCCCTCTCTCCAACAGAAAAAATAAGAATTACTGTACCTAACCAACAGATCTGATGATTCCAAAAGGGACAAGTCTCTATTCTGAGACACCATTCAAGTCAGAACATTCCAAATTAGGATTTTGTGAGACACTGGAAAATTATGGCATGAAAAATCGAAGACTATTTCTAATACACTATAAAATGTATTCCTCAAAGCAAAAGAGCTAATGGAAGGCCAGAGCACTTAATGGATAAAATATAATCAAATGAAACAGAAGCATGTTCCAAGCTGAAAGGCAACAATATCACTATTCTCACATAATTGGATAGTAGTTATAACCCAGTAAGATCAGGTTTAAAAACATCTAAATATATATAAATACACATATGTATAAATCACATATATAGTGCCTGAAGTAAATACATATTCGTATTCATATATTAAAGAATCACTTTGAAATTTTAAAAATATTTTTTTAACTATTGAAAAATAAACAGCTAGTGAAAAACTAAGTTTTCTTTGCAAAAGTTGACTCTGGAAACAAAGATTCTTCAAATGCTTCTCCAAGAACTTCTCTGTTTATTTTAAATATGATCAAAAAATAAAAAAATAAATATAATCAAATATTTGAAAGAGAAGGCAAATGTTCATGAAAACAGACATATATACATGCATATATATGCATATATATATTTACACACATAATTGGCTAAATATAATTAATATATATAATACACATAAAGTACAGATCTTCCTTAACTTACTATGGCATTGCATCCTGATAAACCCAACATCAATTGAAAATATCATAAATTGTAAATGCTTATACTACACCCAATCTACCAACCGTCATAGTTTACCCTAGTCTACCTTAAAGGTGCTCAGAACACTCACATTAGCCTAAAGTTGGGCAAAATCATCAACATAAAGCCTATTTTATAATAGTCTGTTGACTATCTCATTTGTTTTATTGAATACTGTACTGAAAGTGAAAACCAGAACGGTTGTTAAGTGTGTCAGTTGTGATCCAGTCGCTGAGTGGGAGGCGTGGCTTGCTGCTGCTGCCCAGCATCACAAGAGAGCATCATGCTGCTTATCAGTAGTCTGGGAAAAGTATAGTTTCTACTCTAAATTCAAAGTATACTTTGAAAAAATTCAAACTATAGTTTCTACTAAACGAGTATCACTTTCGCACCATGGTAAAGCTGAAAAATCGGTAAGTCGAACCATTGTAATTCGGGGAATGTCTGTATATAAAGTTTTGTATAATATACGTGTATGCACATGTATATTTAAAACAGGAATTTAGACTGTTTGCTACATCTCATCTTAGAAGCAGACTATGCCCAAAATCTATGCCTCAAGCCTTTGGTGAATAGCTAATGAATTCAGTATTCAAACAGGGATTAAAAATATTGATTTGGAAATTCAGGACAAACTTACTACTAAAAATGTTTTACACTTTTTACTTAAAAGAACATAGTTAGGTACACATGATTAGACTCTACCAACTGAAATAAATTATTGCCGATTTGGCTAGAGTTGTTGATCACCACAAAATTCTCTCTTGTGGACAACTACGGCTTACATATTAAATGGAAGGCTTTTTAGGCAGTTTTTGTACTTGTTTCCTTAGACCTAAATGGTCCACATAATGATAAAAAGTCAAATAAGAAAAAATGTAAAATTATGTGCTTTTTAAGCCCAACAAAATTGTTATCATACTAAAGCTCGTCTGTATACTAACAGTGCAGTTTTTATAGGCAGGTGTTTCTGGTACTAAAGTTTTCACGTTAATTGAGGCTCTATTTTTGATTTCAGTTTAAAGGTGTTGCTAGTGATTGAATCTACTCAGTACTGCACATTTATGAATAAGACTCCGAATATTAAAATTCTTACATGTACTCTCTAAATTCATTGAGATTCAGTAAAATAGAAAGATATCATATACCAAGAAGATTCCTTTGTATATGGTGTACAATGGAGTAACAGATTAATTTTCCTTTTTGGACAACTTAATGATATTGATTAACATTAAAAAAATCTTCAAAAGTTACATATTAAAAAAAAAAGATTGGGGTACAAGGAAGATAGTAGTATTACCTTTAAAGGCTTTTGTTAGAGGAAGTGAATGTTAACAACTCTTTATAAATTAAAGTTTCCCTCTCCCAGGAACTTCAACACTGTATCAGAAAAAAATAAAATTGTCAACTATTGCTTTTAAGAAAGGGAACAATTCCTATTTTCTATAACATTACCTCTGAAATCAACACCGTAATTCAACAACCTTCATATCATTTCTGATAATGAGTCAGTGAAAAGAGTGATTAGACAAATGGTACAATTCAGAAAGAAAATAAGATGCAGAAAGAAATTCAGAAAGAAAATAAGATGCCAACTGAGTTTTCCCAGGTCATCCAATCAACTCCTTGCAGAGTTAAAAATAGAAGCTAAGACTAATTCCCACAGCTACTGCCAGATCAGAGCCTGACAACTTTGCATTGTGGGAGCTTCAACCTCTCCTGCTACTGGGATTACGTGCATTGAGACATCTTCCTATGAGGTTCAGTCATTTCAAGGTTTGGTTTAAAATGGAGAGGGGTAGGAAAAGGCTCATAATTTTAGGGAAAATCTGTGGTAATGAGATCTCATTGTAAACTGCTCACGAGAATTAGAAAGATGAAAATTGGAAATATTTACTAACCCTTACTATGTCTCAAACACTGCAATAAGTTCCCTTTTATGTTATCTTCTTTCATCTTCGCAACAACCCTGTGATTTCCCTGTTTTAAATATCCAGAAACAATTCACAGTGGTTAAGTAACTTACCCTAAGTCATAGAGATAGAAAACAATAGAGGTAGGATTCAAACTAGGTGAGGTTCAAAGTTCAAATTCACTTGCTGAAAAACATGATTAGAACATAAATAGTACCCAAAACTCTCCAAAGTAAATTAAAAAATTAAAAGAAAGAGAGAAAGGAGGCGGGGAGGGCCTAGTGATCTGCATACCTTAAAAATGTTTAGAACTTTTTGATTGATCTTAAAAATGACCAAAAGCTACCTGCCTGAGAGCTCTAAGGATAAAATTATTAACAAACTAAACAAAAAACATTGATTTTTATACTCACTCACTTTGAGATCAACCCAATTGCTTTCCTTTCATAACACTGTACTGCCATTTTATTTCATTTTCTAGTATATTTATTAAGAGGTAATTTAAAGACAAGTATTTTGCCTAACAGGTTAATGATTTTTTTTTCTTCTAAACGATGACCAAATGCCAATCCTCCTCCCCTTATTCAATAGACTAATTAGTGTCAGATAATTTTAGTGTCATATTTAATTTCTGTGCTGAAATAGTGTTTCACAAACCCTGTGAAGGTGTTACACATCCACTCTAACATGCATGTAGGTGGAAAAAATTTTCAACTCATGTAGATTTTGCTTTCTCTATGATTGTATTCTTCACAATAAAAGAGACAGAAAAAGACATAGAGATAAGAGAACTGTTGCCTAATATTTTCTTATTAAAATCTGTATCTTGGGCTTCACTGGTGGCGCAGTGGTTAAGAATCCGCCTGCCAATGCAGGAGACACGGGTTCGAACCCTGGTCTGGGAAGATCCCACATGCCGCAAAGCAACTAAGCCCATGCGCCGCAACTACTGAGCCTGCACTCTGGAGCCCGCAAGCCACAACTACTGAGCCTGTGCGCCGCAACTACTGAAGCCGGTGTGCCCTAGAGCCCGTGCTCTGCAACAAGAGAAGACACCGCAATGAGAAGCCTGCGCGCCACAACGAAGAGTAGCCCCCGCTCCCCACAACTAGACAAAGTCCATGCACAGCAACGAAGAAACAACGCCGCCAGAAATAAATAAATAAATAAATAAATAACTTAAAAAAATAAATAAAATCTGTATCTTGCATTTTCAATTTTCTAAAAGTTCAAATCCATTGTGGTTGAAAAAATAAGAGTAATATCATATGTTTTCTTGTCCTGGGTAAATGGACTGTGCTTGGTTGAGTGTCTTGTTTTTTGCTTTTTAGTGCCAAAATTTCTCTTTTATTATTTTTATATCTACTAGTACTTATTTGAATTCTACTCACTGTTGTTGTTGTTTTTCATCTTTATTGGAATACAATTGCTTTACAATGGTGTGTTAGTTTCTGCTTTATAACAAAGTGAATCAGTTATACATATATATATGTACCCATATCTCTTCCCTCTTGCGTCTCCCTCCCTCCCACCCTCCCTATCCCACCCCTCTAGGTGGTCACAAAGCACAGAGCTGATCTCCCAGTGCTATGCGGCTGCTTCCCACTAGCTATCTATTTTGCGTTTGGTAGTGTATATATGTCCATGCCACTCTCTCACTTTGTCACAGCTTACCCTTCCCCCTCCCCATATCCTCAAGTCCATCCTCTAGTAGGTCTGTGTCTTTATTCCCGTCTTACCCCTAGGTTCTTCATGACATTTTCTTTTTTTCTTAGATTCCATGTGTATGTGTTAGCATACGGTATTTGTCTTTCTCTTTCTGACTTACTGGTTGAGTGTCTTGAACTGCTCAAACTTTAAGGTCCATCACCTCTAATTTCCACCTTACCAAAACCTCAGACAAGAAACAGGAGAAAGGGTAGTGCCATCCGTAATTCATTCCCATCACACCTACAAAAATAATCACAAGGAACTTGTGTAGAATACCAATTCTTTTGTATTAGGAAGGCAGTTTTCAAAATTAAATGGTATTGGTTCATTTGGTTGTTTAATAAATATCTTGCAAATGCCTATAATAAAGCCAAATACCAAACCGACCATTTAGGTTGCAGAAATTTTTACGTTCTTGATATTTTACTATTTTAAAGTAAGTTTACATTTGAGTGCTTACCATAATATATGATACCAATAAGCTCCCTAGAAATCTAAACATTTATAAAATACACCAAATGCTACTGTCTCATGCCTTGCTTTGCAATCCTGGATTGCTTTCTAATATGGAGATGATGTAAGAAATATAATCTAGATATCTCTTCTACAGGATCACCAGCCATGTCTCAACTAACTTGTATCAGTGGAGACTCTCAGACATACATATTTATTTATTATAAAACTCTTCGGTACTGATCGTTAGGTAATTCTGGTAAATGTTGGCGCGTAATAATAGTTAAGAATGTCAACCCCACTTCATTTCAGCTTGATCCGCTGCAGGAAAGCACAAATTAGATGAAAGCAATTTCCCCAAGAACAACTCACTTCCTTGAGATGAGAGATAAACTTGGATGAACAATGATTTGTCACAATTTATTTTTGAGGGTAGTGGTTTAAAAAAAGTGCTAATGTAATCTTTTCAGAATGAATCCTTTTAAAAATGCATTAATTCTCCAGTGAATATAGCTTATAATTAAAAACCTATACATATAATTTTACTTTCCTAAATTTTTACATATGACCATATATAACAAATAATGAAATCTTAAAATCTTCGTAATCTTTAAAATTTGATGGCCTTTAAATCTGAATTTGGATTTGCTGAGTCTGACAGATTATTATTAGTGACTCTATTGGGTACCACCAATTCAGATTCAACATTATTTCTGCAAGTCTCAGAAGCATTAAGTTTTGTGAATGGATAGAGGGTATTAGCATCCTGGTTGTTTTTCACTACATTGAGATTACCAGAGAACCTGAATGTGAAAGATCATGGAGAGGAGTATAAGAAATGGCACTAAAGGTATCACTGACTTCTCTCTATTTACTCAGATTCTGCAGTATACAACAGAAGGAACAAAGCAGGTTCTGTTGCCGCTACTGTTGCAATGACCAAGGATCCTCAGTCTCATAGCCATTGCAGTCCATTGTTTAAGATGTGAGCTTGTTGTTGCTTATTCAGGCAAAAGTCAGAATGCTTATTTGTTTTATGTCTGTTTTTTAATGAGGGTTTGATTAGACAGAATAAAGACAAAAGAAAATAGGAGAAATGTTTATTAATAGGTCCCTCCATCCCTATCAACCAAAGAAAAGGCATACCTTAAAATATTGTTGTGAAATGTCTAGGGTGTGTCTGTCTGTGTTCTTGCAACCCTTCACCTTTAAGTAGCTTTTCAAAAATATGTTATAAACATGTTGCTTCACCCTTGCCCTTTTAGCCTGTTAATGTCTAATTTAAGTAAAGCAGGATGCAATCCCCAGCAAGTTATCTCTTTCTCCTTTTTTGGACCATGCAAATCAAAACAGTCTTCTTCTAAGGAGGGTAGTGAAAAGTTTTGCCAGTTGTGTTCATACTTCAGCTATTCCAACACTCTTTAGTTTAGCTGAAATGAGACATTCTCATCTTTGGGCTTTAATTATTCTGTTTCAAAATAAATTTTAAAAGATAGTCTAAAGAGAAACTAAGAAAAAAAAATAAAATAAAATATTTACCATAATGCAGGTACATAAATATTAAGTAAAAATAGTTTTAGATTAAAAATTAATCTTTTTTGTTTTAAAAATTGATCTAATTAAATTTAAGATTAGGCTGGATAGAAATGATCCATTGCTGAAGCTTAAAAAAAAAACTAGCTATAAATGTTACTAGTTTTCCACACTGTTGTTACAAGACTTGACTGACATCCGTGATGTATTCTGTAATATTTTTGAAATGATGAAATGTGTGATCCAGAGACTTGAAATATTTCAATACTTCTGTATAGGAATTTTCTTCCATGAACTAGAAATGAAAAAGTGAGAATGTTTCCTTGCTCAAATCACATTAAATGGATTCCCTTATATTACTTGCATTCATTTTTAAGATAGTCATAAATGGTTACATAAAATACAGGAATACTATCTGTTGAAGAAGTTTATGGTTTTTATAGTCAATGTATGTATTCCAATTATAAATGTTTCTGCATAATCTCTGACCCAACCATACCATGCCATGCCACTCCAAGAATTCTTCCATCAAAAGTAAAAGCTCCAGCACATAAAGACATGAACCTCTATGTCCATTACCACATTTCTTGAAATCATAAAACTGTTTGGAACTTAATAAATGTTTATCAATGGGTTTTGACTGAATGAAATTATGGCTCACTCATAGTACACATAACTGGGCATCTACTAAAGGTAATATGGTAGTGATATATGCTAGATATCATTAATATAATAGAAACACAATGTACTAAAAGTGTTTTGCAACTAAAAATCACTATACATTGTGTGGCTTTACAAAGGAATGAAATGCTGACACATGCTATAACATGGATGGACTTTGAAAACATTATGTTAAGTGAAAGAAGCCAGACACAAAAGGACAAATATTGTATGATTCCACTTATATGAGGTAGTTAGAATAGGCAAATTATAAACCCAGAAAATAGAATAGAGTGAACCGGAGGCTAAGGGGAGGGGAGAAATAAGGGCTTATTGTTTAGTGAGTAGTTTCTGCTTGGGATAATAAGAAAGGTCTTAACATGGATAATGGCAATGGCTGCTCAGCATTGTGAATGGACTTAACACCAATAAATGATACACTTAAAATGGATAAAATGGTAAATTTTACGTTATGGGACATTTTACCAAAATAAAAATAAAAATAAACTATAACATAAAGTAAAAATTTACCTCTTACTAGGCGTATTATGAAGTTTGCATAAAATTGCACTTATTTTAGGAGCTTATATGGTTATTATCATATTTGGGACATGTAAAGACATCAACAGCTTAAGTAGTCCTCTTGAGTTCTTTCTCTCCATCTTTCCAACCCGGTGTTTTCTAGATTCATGGTTTTGTCACGCCTCTCTTTGAATACTAGCATCAGTAGGAACGCTAGCTAGTGCTGGTTTCCTCAAGTATCAGCTAAAAATTTTAATGTATTTTTATGCTGGTAATTGTTTTAGAACCTGGGAGGGATGTCATTGTTTTCTTAACTTGGCAAAAGCAAATATATTACTGTAGACAGCATTACTAGAAAGAAATAGTAACTTGGAAGTAGACGTATGTCCATCCTAAGAAAACTGAATATATTTCACACTAGACCACACCACTCAACTGCTGGCAACGTTCTTCTACATACTTGGCAGTATAGTACTCTGAGTCTGAGAACTGTTTCTTTTTTGTAAAAATGGTTTTGATTGGAAAACCCTGAATAAATCATTTGGAATGTGAAACGTTTAGAGCTCCTTCTGGGATTCCTTTTCCATGAATCAAGGTTCTTTGATTCACTATTCTCCTTGGCACTTGCTTCCTAGTCATCTCAGCAGCCTTTGTGCCAGTGCTAATGAACAGCTCCCATTTTAGGTCCTAAAGCAGGGAGAACAATAAAAGGAGAACCTCATTTCAAGTACCACAAATGTCTGGGCTATAAAGGACACACATATTGTCAAAGTAAGCCCAGAGTGGGGTGACATCACCAAGGTCATTCCTGGCTCCACACCCCCCCCAAGGAGGAACAACGAACAATTATTTAGAAACAGGACACTATTTGAGAGGATCCTAGAACATGGAGGTGAGGCTGAAGCACCCCCGTGCACCACAGAGACCAAGACAGACTGCATTAGAAGGGTGAGAGAAGGAGCTACGCGTTGACCATGTTGCCCCTCCCCCAGGCCAGTGGAGCACCATGGGTGAGGTCTCCCCTGAACCTCTGGTTCCTCCAGTAGGAGAAGAGAACTGGGGGACAGCAAGCACTACCACTAGCATTGGGGTTGCTTTGTGGGAGCCACTGCTCTAATCTGCTCCACTGGGATTGCAGGGAAATCTGCAGGGTTTGACCACTAAAAGTTGGACTGTGATGAAGGGGGAAGGGGCATGCAACAGCCAGCACATGGATTGTGACAGATGGAATTCATACCTGCAGTGCCCAAGTAGTGATCATAACTGGCATCTTTGCTTATCTACAGAGCCAGGTTGGCGGGGCACTACAACCAGGGAACTCAGCAGGGTACAGATCCACCTGATACGTATCTGGCCCTTGAGCCTGGTTTGCCCACACCCAGGGAAAGAGCAGAGTCACAGCCCACCCATTGTGGAGAGTGTCTTCTGGCCATCTGACCAAAAGGGCTGGCAATAAATCCTGGAAGCTATTTGGCCCAGTCGTGCTCCAGCCGCTCCAGCCAAGTGGCAGGCAGCCAGAGCTCATCACTGGCTCTGGTACAAAGCAGAGCCAGTACCAGGTGTGGAGGGATCCTGTACCGTGCACAGGCAGGGAGATTAATTCATATCCAAGGCTGAGAGTAGCTCCCAGATCCTCCCAACTGGGGAGCCTGTTTGAGAAATTAAGAGTAGCCTGCAGTGGCCCCTCCTCATCCCACCCAGGCAAAGGAACTGGGACTAGCCCCATCCCATCTGCTGTGGATGTACTGTGGCCCATCTGACTAGAAGGATTGGTGACAACTCCTAGAAACTGTGTGGCCCAGCAGTGCTCAAGCCTAGAGAACGGGAGGCAGAGCTGATAGTCTGCAAAGCAAAGCCAGTGGCCTTGTTCAGCCACAGAACGTGGGGTGTGGATCAGCTTCAGTTAAGACAACAAAGAGCTTTACTGGCTTTAGAGCTGCTTCTTCTGCTGCACCCAGGCAGGAAATCTAATTCATAGCCCTACTCATCACTGAATACAGCCTTCAGCATGTCCAACTGGGGAACCTAAACAGAGAGCATGGGAAGCTGTACAGCCCATTAAACAGCCCTAGATACAGTGGCACTTGAACAGACAGCACAGCCTGTGGCTTCCCCCATCTGCAGGGCAAAACCAGTGCCCTCACCTGACCAGGGAATTAAGTGCACACTCTGGCCTGATTTGGGTTCCCAAACAATGAACTATACAGGCTCTGGGTCCTGTCCAGAGCCAGGTCCTATACAGGCTCTGATTCTCTGCCACGAAACTAATTCCTAGCCCCATCTACTACTACTACCGAATATAATACCCAGTAAAGTCTGGAGGAAGAGCCCAATTACTGAAATATGCAGATACCAATGTAAGGAATCAAGGATCACAAAAATTAGGCAAATATGACACCACCAAAGGAAAGTCAGAAAACTCCAATACCTGACCTTACAAAAATACAGATCTATGAACTATCAAAGAATTCAGAATAATCCTCCTAAGGAAGTTTAGTGAACTACAAGAAAGCACAGACAACTAAGTGAAATTAGGAAAACAATGCATGAACAAGACAAGAAGTTTGACAAGGAAATAGCAACATCAAAAAAACAGGAACACTAGATTTTAAAAATACAATAACTGAACTGAAGAATTCAATAGAAAGTTTCAAAGGTAGATTCGACCATGCAGAAGAAAGAATCAGCAAACTGGAGGTTAGGACATTAGAAATTACCCAGTGAAAGGAACAAAAAGGAAAAGAATAAAAAGAGTGAAGAAAGCCTATGGAAATTATGGGACACAAGAAACTAAACAATGTTCATGTTATGGGAATTCCAGAAGAAGAAAAGAGAGGGAGAAAGGGGGGAAAAAGTATATTTAAAGCAATAATGGGTGAAACCTTCCCAAACCAAGGATGAGAAATGGACATCCAGATCCATGAAGCCCAATCAAGCCCAAATAGGTTGAACTCAAATGAGGGCTACACTGAGACACATTGAAATTAAATCGTCAAAAGTTAAAAACAAAGAAAGGATTTTAAGACCAGCAAGAGAAAAGAGAGAAGTTACATACAAGGGTACCCTGGGATGGTTGGATACTCACATGTAAAAGAATGAAATTGGACCAATATCTTATACCACTCACAAAACTAACTTGAATTGGATTAAAGACTCAAATGTAAGACCTGAAACTATGCAACTGCCAGAAGAAAACATAGGGATAAAGCTCATTACATGGGTTTGGTAATGACTTTTTGGATATGACACTGAAAACACAAATGACAAAATAAAAAATAAACAAATGGAACTACATCAAACTAAAAAGCTTCTGCACAGCAAAGAAAAAGCAAAACCAAAATCAACAAAGTGATTGAAAAGACAACCTATAGAATGGGAAAAAAATATTTGTAAACCATATACCTGATAAGGGTTAATATCCACAATAAATTAAATATTCAAACAAATCAATAGCAAAAAAAAAATACCCAATTAAAAAATGAGCAAAGGACCTGAATAGACATTTCTCCAAAGAAGACACACAGAAAGCCAACAGGTACATGAAAAGATGCTCATTACCACTAGTCATTAGGGAATGAAACCACACTGAGATATTACCTCACACCTGTTAGAACAGTCATCCTCAAAAAGTCAATAGATAACAAATGCTCGTGAGGATGTGGAGAAAAGGGAACCCTTGTGCTGTTGGTGGGATTGTAAATTGGTAAAGCCAGTATGGAAATCAGTATCGAGGATGCTCAAAAATTAATACTAGAACTACATATATCTAGCAACTCCACTTCTGGGAATATATCCAAAGAAAATGAAAACACTAACTCAAAAAATATCTGCACCCCCGTGTTCATAGCAGCATTATTTATAATAGCCAACACGTGGAAACAACCTAAGTGCCCACTGATGGACAAATGGGTAAAGAGGTTGTTTTGTATATTTATAGATATATACATATCATATGTACATACACACACACACACTGAAATATTATTCATCTATAAGAAAACAAAGAAATGCTACCATTTGAGACAACAGAAATGGACCTTGAAGGCTTTATGCTAAGTTCAATAAGCCGGAGAAAGAAAGACAAACACTATATGATCTCACTTATATGTGGAACCTAAAAAAAAAGAAAACAATCATAGAAAAAGAGATCAGACCTGTGGTTACAGGAGACAGAGGGTCAGGGGAGGGGAAATTGGAGGAAGATGGTCAAAGGTACAAGCTTCCAATTGTAAGATAAATACATACTATGGACATAACGCACAACACGATGACTACAGCTAAGACTGACGTGTGATATATAGAAAAATCGTTAAGAATACATTCTAAGCATTCTCTTCACAAAAAAGTATTATTTGATCTCATTTATATAAATTTCTATGTTTGTGTGAGAGAGAAGGACAGAATACAAAAATGCAAAAAGAAAAGTTGTCAAGTACGAAGCTGCTTAGGTTTATATCTCAATCTATAACAGATAACAATTTGTTTAATTTTAATAGGTACAAAAATAAATGTTAAGCATAGAACAAGCAAAAAGAAAAACTGAGCCCAGCGCAGATGTCCTTAAAGCATTTGCAAAGGAGGCCTTTATTAGGTCTGTAAACACCTGCAATTACAGGCAAAATTCTATGTGTGTGTGTTGTGTATGTACTAGGGGAGTGGATGTATAGCCTTTATTGAATTATTCAAGGGGATGTTAAGACCCAAAAGTTTAAAAAGCGCTGGAAAGCCTGATCACAAAACAATTTTAAACTACTCTGATTATGTTTTTATAGTTTTCCTTCACTCGTTAACACTTCAAAGAACAGCATGTTAATGTGGAAAGAATCTCTGCCATTTAGGTAAGATCTCTGAGTCTCAGTGTAAACTTAGCATATAGTAGAAGGATGAAATTATATACCATAGATGAAAGTACCTAGCAGAGTGCTTTAAAACTAGTACTTATTTATGCAAGACATCTTCCCCTGCTTACTTGTTTTCAGTAGAATGAAAGCATACTGAAAGCTGGTACAATGTCTTCTTTAACGTTTTGTTTTGTAACGCTTACTGTGCTGTTTGATGCGGATGAGCCAATATCCACTTAAGGGCATGTAAGCTCACAATAACTTTTGTTGAATATAACTGTTTGAATGTACTTTCACTATATTATTATATAGGGATTTTAAACTAAAACGCACTTGCACACATTATTTAGAGCCTAACTTGGATATTAGAGTAGGTGGATATACACCACCGGAAAATAATAGCTAATTTCTTCACTAAAATCCAATTGCTGAACAACTACTTTGAATATACATAGCTAGGCACTGTATTATGAGTTGCAGGTAATAAAAAGTTGTTAGTCAAAGACTCTGCTCTCTAGGGTTATTTTAGAACAGCAAACCACGTTCAAACTAAAGGATAGACCAAAATAGAAAGTGCCATAGGAATTTAGACAAGGGAGAAACACATCTGAAATGAGAAAGAAGGTGGGTATGGGGAAGGGTTCATGGAAGAGGCAGTGTATGATGTGAGCAAGGTTTCACCGTGTAGCAGGGTGAGTGAAAGGAACAAATGAAGACATATAGTCGTGACATCATGAAGCACAAACTACAAATAAATATCACTTGTTCTAGGCTGGCCTTGAGGTAATTTAAGGGGATTAGTGAGAAACTAGATAAAGAGATATCTCTTTATATATTACTTATTGTAATACTTTTGAACACAAGTATTGAATGTAAAAAAAAAGAACAATATACGGATAGGAGATTAGGAGGTACAAACTATTATTATAAAATGAGCTATAAGGATATATTACATAGCACAGAAAATATAGCCAATATTTTATAATAACTATAAATGGAGTATAACCTTTAAAAATTGTGAGTCACTATATTTTACACCTGTAACTTATATAATATTACACATCAACTATACTTCAATTAAAAATGCTATTTTAGTGAATAAAACACTAAGCAGTAAAATTTTTAAAAAAGAACTTAGAAGAGGACTTAAAAATAAAGACATAAAAAACAGGTTGAGGGCTTCCCTGGTGGCGCAGTGGTTGGGGGTCCGCCTGCCGATGCAGGGGGCGCGGGTTCGTGCCCCGCTCCGGGGGGATCCCACGTGCCGTGGAGCGGCTGGGCCCGTGAGCCCTGGCCGCTGGGCCTGCGCGTCTGGGGCCTGTGCTCCGTCCGCGGCGGGAGGGGCTGCAGCAGTGAGAAGCTCACGTGCCGCAAAAACAACAACAACAAAAAAAAAACAGTTTGAAACAGCGCAGAAATCTGGCAATTAAGAGGCCATTGAGAACTTTCAAAATAGCACTTTTTCTACCCATTCTCAGTGGAGGCAAAGCCTTATTAATCCTACTATTTCTTTTGCTGTTTTTCAAAATCTCAGGATAAGTCTATTTCAATTGTAGCGAATGGCAGTAAGGCAGCACCAGAAAATGCCTTTTGTAAGGAGAGGGCAACTTTGAATCCTAAATCGGTACTCAAGTCTTAAATTACTGATAACACTGACCACCCACCAGACTAAATGTTGTTTTTTACGTGATTGGAAAGCAACAGATTGATTTCAATTCTGTCTTGTGAAATCTACAAAAAAGGTCCTACAGTTCATTTAGCATGTAATAGCGTACATCCTTCTATTTGGTATTACTCCTCTTTAACACGGGGCAAGTAATTTTTCCTTTCTCTGGGAAACGTTTGAAAAAAGGAAATAGAGTCATAAATCAGTTTCGGTTAGGAAATCAACTATGTCTACCTAGGGCTTTGAATTTAGAAACTTTCCTCAGAAACTGTTTAAATATAAGGAAGTCCAAATTCAGAAACACCTTAAATTTAATTATCTTAGTTGCACTAAAATAACAAATTATATTTTCTATCTTGTTTTCTTTCTTCCCCAGAAGGTTTCTCCAACCCTAATCCATAACTTAGTGCATCCATCTCACCTATAAAATCACTGGCAGGTATGATGCCAGCTTTGGCGGCTCCAGTCCCTTAATCCTGCCCCATTTCTTGCCAAAGAATTCAGTTTCTTCAGAAACCAACTAACAGACATTTCAGTTTCTAACCATCATTAGCATATTTTCATGTACTAATACTCAACATAAAAACACCTCTTAAAATTACAGAAATTTTTACTGTACTTAAGATCAATTGCACTAACCTGTATTTCATAAACCTTGGGCTACTTTCTTAAAAATGAATTATTATTTTAATATGTTTTTCACTTATGATTCAGAATAATTATTCATATAATTAAATATTTTACAATTAGGTAAGAAAGGTGGAAAACAGTCTTGCTATTCTTGTTCTTTGTTCTCTCTTCTAGTTGGTGTGCCTGAGTCAAAATTTTAGAATATTGAAAATTTAATATTTCAAACCCAAACCACATTTAAAGATAATAATAACAACCAGCCAAAAAAATTTCGGTCCAGAGGTTTGCATGGTCCGGGGAACAGTTCTTTGAGTGGGCCATTTGGAGTGGGATTTGCCCACCCCCCTCCACTCCTTCTGCCTCATATACTGAAGATAGAGACAAAGAAACCAACTCAAATCTTTCCACAGTGTATTTATAAATAGAGAACTTGTAACCAGAAAAACAATAATGATATGTAATAGAAGTAACATGATTTTTCAGAACCAGTATCTTGTCCTAAAAGCAATATTTAAAAAAGAAGGTAAGGAGCTTCCCTGGTGGCGCAGTGGTTGAGAATCTGCCTGCTAATGCAGGGGACACAGGTTCGAGTCCTGGTCTGGGAGGACCCCACATGCCGCGGAGCGACTAGGCCCGTGAGCCACAACTACTGAGCCTGCGCGTCTGGAGCCTGTGCTCCGCAACAAGAGAGGCCGCCATAGTGAGAGGCCCGCACACTGCGATGAAGAGTGGCCCCCACTTGCCACAACTAGAGAAAGCCCTCGCACAGAAATGAAGACCCAACACAGCCTTAAATAAATAAATAAATAAATAAAAAGAAGGTAAGAAGGTTAGCTATAAACCCTGGCCCTCTTTTTCATTGATCTCCTATTTTAATTTGTTAAAATAAAATCCATGGCCTTTTGAGTCAAACTGTATCTTTAATTTCAGATTTAAAGATAACAAATCTCTTTTTAAATGGAATATTGGCACACAGACACCACACAGTCTGGCTTATTGCAACTGTTCTCTGTTGGTGAAGTGGCACATTTGCTATCCCCACCATAGCAATCTTCACCATTACACAGAATAGCATTCAATTGTACATCCCTAGGTGGGCAACAAGAATGGGCACTTGAGCTCAGCGGCAAGGTGTTTGTGGGGAAATCCTAGGTCAGAACCCCTAAAAGGGGAGACTAACATGAGGATGCCCAAATAACCTGAGGTTTACCTTGGCCACCTCCCCTGGCTTTCTGACTGTCTGTGGGAAAAGCCTCTCTGGAAACCCTTTTGAGGTTATTGGGGGAATCCTAGGACAAACACACTGCTTGCTTTTGCAGGAGGACTTGCCCCATACCCTACCCAGCTAGGTGTCTCACAACCTAGCTGGACTAAAAAAGCTTCAAGAAAAACGGGATAGACGGACATTTGCATTTCTACTTCCACCTATTCTGATGCACATGGAGCAAAATATGTAGGTATAGCCCTCTTTCTCACACCCCAACAGATTCTGCTGTCCTCCAAACCCATCTGGTAGCTGCACTGACTACAATGAAGGGAGTTATCGGAAACCATGTTGGTACTGGGCTTAAAGGAGTTTTCATGCCATGCATTTTGGGGAAGGACACAGATAATAGTCCAAACGTGGTATAAGGCAATGCCCATTCTGGGTCCTTGAAAAATCAGTCACGGAACAGAGGTGGTGGACAGGAGCTGACAAGAGCCGGCTTGTTAATGGGCACAGCATCCCCGGAGCAGGGTGTGGGGGGGAAATCAATGAAATGATTGACAAGAGAAGATGGTAAATGAACGGGGAAGTGGGGACAAGCGCTGCTCAACCCAAGCTGAACTCCAGCAGGTAAGTTTCTCCTCTAATTTGAGATTCTTTCTAAAGGTTCAGTATTGAAGTGGGTGTTTGACGTTGAAATGTGCAGACCCATTCTGATAACTGGAAAGGGAGAAGACTGAGGAAGGCCAAAGGAGAGGGAAGATTTCCGATTACTTCTCCAGGCTGCTGACAAGAACCTGCTGCTCGCAAACCAGAAATTAACCAAGCGAAGGTGGAAGGTAGCAACGTAGAAGTGCAACTCAAATTATTTTACATTCTGAATCCTCTTCAATATCTAAGCGAGTGTGGCATAGCAATGGTTGATTATCTTAAGATTACAGAGGCTGACCGCCTTCTTTCTCTGCCCAGTAACACCGCTCCTCCAATAATCTCAAGCACTTGGCTCATTAACATTCAATTCCAGTTGTTGCTCCTTTTCCCATTGCAGAAGGCGGCAGGGATATTCCCCGTCTTCCCTCTGTATTACAAACCCCATTACTAACCAAGCAGAAAGCATCGCGCAGTGTGGCCGACGCTAATAATAGCCGGGCTGCTTACCTTCTCCGGAGGGATCGAATCAGCGCATGTCCCCGGCGCCGGCTGCCCCGGGGCCGCAGTGCCGCCGCGCCGGGTCTGTGCGTGGTCAGCTCGGCCGGCCGCCACCACACCTGCAAGCTGCAGCAGCTGCTTCCGTCGCCGAGCTCCGGCCGCAAGAAGTCATCCCCCGCGCCGGGCCGGATCGCCACATGCCGCGCCAGCCGCGGGGGGAGAGGGAGCTCTACCGGCTGCGGGGACCGGCTCCTGGAAACTGCGCTCAACGATCGCTACCCTTCCCGGTTTTAGGGTTATTTTCTAGGAATGCTTTTACAGAAGAAGCGTCGCCGGCTGGTGGACCGAGAGAGAAGAGCCAGAGTGACTTTCTCTGCAGAGCTCCTTTCCTCTGAGCGCTCCCCTGTCACTCCCGGGGCATGGACAGCTCCATTCCGCTGTTTGGGTTTTCCACCCTCTTCATCTTCCTTATCTGTGCTGTTCATTTCGCTGAATTTGAGAGTGGGATTAGCTTTTAAGATATCATTCAAACACTCCGAAAATATTTTAAATTGGCGACTAGTTTTTCTAAGCCCCTTGTAGCAAGCTCCACTTTCCCGCAACACACACACACACACACACACACATACACACACACACACAGTTACTCGCACGTACACACCCAGCCAAACCACTCACAATGATGAAAGCTGGGACCTCTCGCCCTCTTGCCTACGTAATGGAACAGGAAACTCCCAAAGGAGTGGGGAAGTAGGACCGGCTAGCGAAAGCACTCGAGGAAAGAGAGAGGGGTCGCCCCAAGATTTTGTTGCTGTTTAGTGGTGTCCTTAGTGGACAGCTCTAACCCTAACCCAACTCTAACCTCTAACCTCCTGGCCTCGCCCCAGGTGGAATGGCTGGTCTCATGACAGCTGTAACATTTGGAAACCAAGAAGCTGAAGCCACATTAACAGATGGCTGCATCTCTTTCTTTCCCGAAGGATATATCAGAATTGGCTTTAAGAATAATATTAGCGTGTACGTATATAATAAGCCCTTTCCTTCTCTCTTTAAATTGGCACCAGCTATTAACAGGTTTCTCTCTCTCTCTCTCATCTTCCTCCCTTCCTCCTTCCCTCCCTCCCTCCTTCCCTCCCTCCCTCTCCTAAGCTGACCAGATCATCAGTTTCCGGACTTGAGGGGGAAAAATGGCCAAGGATGTGCTCTCTTTACAGCTGAACCAGGGTTTATTTTCCCAGTGTTGAGCCATTCCCAAGTAGAGAGGCTCTTTAACACTAAGGTTCTCTGTGAGTGAACTTCTCACATTCAGCTTGCTTTTGGAATTGCCCATCACTAGGTCCAGGCCAGTTTTATCCTTGGATTTGTCCAGCAACCTAAACAGTATAATTGCACAAGGCCAAGGCAGTACTTTTAACCTAGGAAGAGTTCCCAACTCTCTGTTTAGCAGTTCCAAAATTAGGAGGTAGTGTAGCAAACAGTTTCAGTGTACTGCAAGTGAAAAGTAGAATGGTTGTATGGTACAGAATGTTTTTAAGTGCATTGGTTGTTTACCCTTGTGATCCTCTCGCTGACTGACAGCTGCGGTTCCCTGTGGCAGCCCAGCATTAGAAGAAGAATATCATATTGCATGATAGCTGAGAAAAGATCAAAATTCAAAATTCGAATTCCGGTTTCTAATGAATGTGTATTGCTTTTGTACCACAGTAGTCAAAAAATTTTAAGTTGAATCATCGTTAAATCTGGGGGTGTCTGTGTGTATATATATATATATATATATATATATATATATACACATTCAAAATTCTAAGAATATAATATATAATGAAATATAATATATCCTACTATATCTATTACGCTAAGAATGTATATGTATGTGCATACATATGTATGTATTTATGTATGCATTATATATATATATATTCTTAGAGTGTTCATCTAGCTTAGACCCTCACTCTGGATTTTCTGTTTTGTTGGAAATAATCTATAGTTCCAGATGATTAGTTAATAACACAACGCAGAACATTACTAATTTAAAAAATTAGTTCCTTTTTCATAAGTCACTGTTTTTTTAACAAAAAATGTAAAAAAGAAAAATGAATTTGAAGACTTCTTTGCTGTGGGCTGACTTTTGATATAGGCATGAAGATATGTTCTTGCCATCTCTTTGTTTCATAACATGTTTTTAACAAATATCTTTCAAATTCAAAGCCACATAATCCAGAAGCATGGAATAATAGCGTTATAAGTATGATTGTATTTGACTGAACTGCACAGAAAGCAATACGTTCACGGTTGGATGTTGAAAAGGCACCTAAAAAAGGTAGAGTATCCATTAGTCCAGAATAAATGTGGGATTTTTCCAAGGATATACCTAGCACAGAGGCAAGCACTTTAAAAGACATTTTCCTGCTTGTCTGCTCTAAATAATTGGCATTATCTTCAGCATGGTGTCAATTCAGGAAATATTTACACCTACAGAAGGGTAATGTAGGTATAGATAGATTCCTATAATTTTATTTTAATCACTTCATCTTTATCAGCTTCTGGAAATGGAAATTTTTGCCTGGATTACATTAAGTTGTATAACTGTAGAAACTAATGATAGATATGGTTGAAAATCCTTTTGAATAGACTGTCTTCTCTATGGACAAAATCATACATGGATTTGGAAATTTGAAATGGAGATAATACTGTTAATTGAACTGGTGCCCCTCATCTCCAGATGAAGAAACCAAGGAACAGAAAGGTTAATACTTAGAGCTAGTTGATGGTGATGCTGGACTAGAATCTAGGAGGACTCTTAGGTAATTGTCAAGTAGTTTTTGTTTGTGTACACATTTTTTTCCTTCAGAGAAATAAAACCAACACGTTTTGTCTGCTGAATAAAAATAAGAGGGTCCTCATTTCAGAAACAAAATCCAATTTTGTATTACTCTAAATATAATATATGGGGTTTTTCCCCTTCTAAAATTTTCATCAAAGATGGAAAGTACTAAGATATACTGTGTTTCTTGTTTACCAGCCTGTACCTTTATCTATTATAGAAGTGAGAAAAATTACATAAATGCAATAATAAATTTGTAATTATTAACAACTTATTGATGTCTTTTAATAAACTCCTGAATAAATATTGTTTTATTTCAATTTTACAATATGATATTCACATGAGAAAAACAACATTTAATACGTATATGTATAAGTATCCACACATGCATATATACATATATAATCACACACATATATATACATATATAGTACATGCACATACATATATACATATACCTCACACATATACATACATATATTTTACTTGGGTACACACAAAAATACATATACACACGTAAAATATCTATTATTAGCTACCTAATATTTGTAAAGTAGTTAGAGCTTTTAATATCTCTAAGGCTCTCAAAACAGTATCTGGCATACTGTAAGCATTACAGATGTGCTTCCTTTTAGTTATGTTGATGTAGTATATACAAAAGAATTTTAAAAAGTCTCTACAATAGCTGCAGTATTTCAGAAAATATTACATCTGTACCAGTCAGTAACTAATAAGTAATGAATGAGTGGTATGGAAAATAAGTCTTGTGGAAGTTTAGAAGAAGGACAAGTTGCTTCCAGGTGAAATTGTCAGGGAATACTTTACAACAGAAGCAGGATTTGAGCTGCACTTTGAAAAATGGGCAGGATTTGGATAAACAGAGCAAGAAGGGTTGGGTTGAGGAGTGTTGTAACAGAAGTAAAGTGTAAAGGCAGAGTTTAATTTTCATTCTTCTCTGCCTCAGAGATAAATATATTTAAGCATGAAGCCAACGGGGAAGTCTCCTTTCTCGCTTTCCCTGACTTTTGAACTCTCTCCCAATATCACTATATTTTTCAAAACAAAGATCCCTGGGAAATTCTCCTTTTATTATACTCGCTGGGACAATGATATGTTCATATCTGTTGCTTTTAAAATAACATATTCCCATTGTTATGATACAATTTTATATTTACAATGTTGAAATGAAAGCAAGTGTGTGTGTGTGTGTTCTTTATAACCTGGGTTTCTCTAGTGCATAAAGAAACAAGGAAGCTGTACTTCTTTTCTCTGTCAGAGTAGAGTGAAAGGTATCCTCCTTACTCAAGCAAAATAGCAAAGTATAGCTGGGCATCAGAAGCTGCAGAGCTTACCGTGTTTAATAAACTTCACCTATGAGTAATATTCCGTTGTCTATATGTGTCACATCCTCTTTATCCACTCATCTGTCGATGGACACTTAGGTTGCTTCCATGTCCTGGCTATTGTAATTAGAGGGGTGGGAGGGAGATGCAAGAGGGAAGAGATATGGGGATATATGTATATGTATAGCTGACTCACTTTGTTATAAAGTAGAAACTAACACACCATTGTAAAGCAATTATACTCCCATAAAGGTGTTAAAAAATAAAATAAAATAAACTTCATGGAATTCGGGCCACAAGAGAGTGGCTATGGAGATATTTCTCTCGGAAAACAATACTCTATTCTCCATCTTCAAACAACTCTGTTACCTATATCATCTTCACTGGCAGGGGACACACTCTTGTATATATTGACTAATGAAAGGTATGTCAAGTAAGGACCTCCAAGTACATACTCCTCCATAGAAGAAATGAGAACACTGGCAAAAACTGTCAAAATCAATATTTTCAGAACCCTGAAAATTAACCAATGATTTTCAACAATCCAGGGAATGATTATCCAAGAAAAATGGTTGAATCTTGAAATGAAGAGCAAGCCTTGTAGGGCTTTAACCTGCTCTATCCCCCTGTCCTTAACTCTGTGGTAGTCCTGAAAATGGAACAGCCTTACAACTACTATAGCTGGAAAGCCACCAATCTAGCAGCAAAGTTTGAGGGAGCAGAATCAATTTGAAGTATCCCAAAAGCCCCACACACATGGAATTATTACTATTTGACTTACCTGGCAGGTCTATGAAAAGCTCTGTTCTCGTGTCTTGATATGATCTGACAGAGTCCTTACCTTGTATGAACAAGCCTATCTACAGGGAAAGTTTCAAGAAAATTAATGATAATTGTTTAATGTCAGTCTGTCTGAAGTAACATTACTGATTGGGACTAATAAGAAGTTCACCAAACAACCTAAAAGGAAAAACTGGGGAATAAGATGTCAAAATGTTGCAGGAAGGGGAACCCCTTCCAGGACCTGAGAGTGGGCTCTTGTCTAACACTCAGAAATGAATTGTCTGAGGAGACACATGTGCTGACAAAACAAGAGACTTTAGTATAGGAAAGGGGCACCGGGCAGAGAGCAGCAGGGTACGGGAAACTAGGAGAACTGCTCTGCCATGTGGCTTGCAGTCTCAGGTTTTATGGTAGGAGGGTTACTTTCTGGGTTGCCTCTGGCCAATCATCTTGCTTGGCCCATAGTGTGACTCAGGGTCCTACCTGGTGGCACGTGCGTCTCTCAGCCCAGATGGATTCCAGCATGAAGTATTCTGGGAGGTTGGCTGTCTCCTCCCTCTTTTCACCTCTCCCGAATTCTCCCGGTTAATTTTCAGCACCATGTTCCTTATCTGGACTTCCTGCTGTGAGACAACTCAGGTAACTGGCCCTGGCCAAAGTGGGGGGTTTCAGTCGGTGATCTCCTGACAACCAGAGGCTTTGAAAAACTTCAACATATTTTGGGAAAATGAGAAGATCACTTTGTATGCATAGGCCTGTGCACACAAAGGCTGTGTACATTCCTGGGAAAGGCCCCAGAAGGCCCTAAGCTCTCCTTTCATCTGACCTGGTAATTCTGCAAAAGCAGAAGTGAAGTCTAAGGTGGAGTTAGAAAATGTCTGCCTAAGAGTTAAAGGCATGCCCCATACACATAGAGAGACCCTTGGCGAAAGTTGGGATATTTAAAGATTTTTGAAGAAATCTGTTCAATCATTAGCTGACCATCAAGCTAATTGAGTGGTGACTTCAGTGATCAAACAGGAAAGTAATATATACATTATAGAATTAGTACAAGAAAGTCACTAAAACACAAACAGCTATAACAGAAACTTTGAGTAGGAGTTCTGATTTCCAAAACTGATACATTAATGCAACTCTAAAGGTTTCAATACAAATTATGAGACATGTAAAATAATGAGAAAGTATGGTGCTCACACGGGAAAAAAGTAGTCAACAAGAAGCTATAATATATATGTTTTTTAAAAAAAGAACTAAAGCGAAAGCATATATAAAGAATTAAAGGAAAGAATGAGAACAACATGTGACCAAATAGAGAACACCCACCTGCAGCCCCCTCTAGGCTTCCTGTTCGACCTAAGAGGGAGAAAATTGAGAAATACCACTGAAAGTCATAGGCAGGGTTACAGACTCACCAAAAGACCAAGACCTTACCATACAGCCATAGAAAACTTCCTCTCCCACACACCTTACCACCACATCATTTAAACTCCTGTATAATAACAGGAAATACAAGTGAAAGAACTGCATGTCTCAGACCTCATTTAAGAAGTATCTAAGGAAACCTGAAGATTACAGGAGTGACCAAAACAAGGATATCAGAGGAAATTTTAACCTCTCACTCCTACAGCTAGAGCAAGCAATAAGCACAACCTAAATCCCAGTCAGGTAAACATAAAACTTCACACTAGAGGCCAATTTATCTCAGTTCCTTTTACCCAGTACATTATTTCCAGCCTTTAACAAAAATTACAAGAAGTACTACAAGACAAAAAACAAACAAACAACAACAACAAAAAAACACAGCATGATAAGATGAGCAAATATCAGAACTAGACTCATATTTGGCACAGATGTTGGTATTATCAGACAGGGAATTTAAAATAACTAATAAATACGGTAAGGGCTCTAATGGGAAAAGTGGACAACATGCAAAGATGGATGCATAATGTAAGCAGACAGATGGAAACTCTAAGGAAGAATCACAAGGAAATGCTAGAAGTCAAAAACACTGTAACAGAAATGAAGTGTGCCTTTGATAGACTCATCAATAGGCTGGACACAGCTGAGGAAAGTATCAGCAAGTTTGAAGAAATGTCAATAGAAACTTTCAAAATTTAAATGCAAAGAGAAAAAATAATGAAAAAGACAGAACAGAATATGCAAGAGCTGAGGGACAATTACAAAAGGTGTAACCTATGCATAATGGGAATACCAGATGGCAGAAGAACAAAGGAATGGAAGAAATGTTTGAAACAATAATGACTGAGAACTTCCTGACATTAATGACAGACACCACACCACAAATCCAGGAAACTCAGAACAGAGGGAGGAATAAATTAAAAAGAAAAAAAACACAAAAAAACAAAGCTAGGCATATCATATTCAAACTTCATAAAATTAAAGACAGAGCAAATCTTAAAAGAGAAAAACACCTTACCTATAGAAGGACAAGATAAGACTTATATATAACTTTTATTCAGAAACCATGCAAGCAAGAAGTGACTGGAGTGAAATATTTAAACTTTTGAGAGAAAGAACCCAAAGATCTAGAATTCTGTACCCAGAAAAATTATCCTACAAAAATGAAAGAGAATTAATTTTCACAGACAAACAAAAATTGGGGAAATTTGTAGCCAATAGACCTGCCTTGAAAGAAATGGTAAAAGAAGTTCTTCAGAAGGAAGGAAAATGATAAAGGTCCGAAACTTGTATCTACATAAAGAAAGAAAGAAAGAGCAGCGAAGAAATATGAGGTCACGTTGGTAATTTGAAATCAGCCACAATGGAAGTATGTACATTTGCATGTTACTAATCAGCCATACAGCTGCAATTAACATTCCCAAATAGTTTGCTAAACTTTTACCAACCCCCCATGTGATATCAGCCTTACTTCTTTTTTTAAAAAGGTGATCATCTTTCAGGACAAAACATGATGAGCTAATAATTTTACTTCAAAGTCTGATTTTATCAGTCCTGTTACTGGGACTCCAACTCCAAATTATGGCAATAGGTAATGGGTTGCTATATTTATAATTCAGTAATCAGTTTCTGCCTTTTTCCTTAGTCTTAAGTTTCAATATGTTATTGTTTTTGTTATAATTATTGTATTTGCTTTTCTTATTTTCCTCCTCCTTCATCTATTTCTTATTTTTGTCTTTCCCTTTTATTATTGTTTCTTCAAGAGACAGTGGTATATATGTGGAGATACTGTATCAGGGACTGTCAGCTATACACATTTTTCAAACAGAATTCCTCCCTATATCTTTTTAAGCATTTATTTTTATCTAAAAAATACATTCACATTGTACAAACATCAGAAACCATAAACTATAGTGAATCTATTCCTCTTTTGCTCCCAATCTCTGCCCAATTAATTTCTATCCTCTCCTTCTAACAGGTAATTCTTATTATTACTTGTTTTTTGCTTCCTACACACTTCATATAAATTTTTTAAATGTGTGTACTGGCAAGTTCAAATATCTATTTTTTTCTCTCCCTTTTAAAACATGAATCCTAAATGCTATATTGGATACCACGTACCTTGCTTTTTCACTTACTATATTTTGAGATATTTCCATATAAGTACATTAAAAGTTTATGTTTTGTACATGTACATAGTTTTTAATTGTGTGGATAAAGCGTGAACTACTACTCCTATAGTTTTCCTTCTCAGTAATCGACACTGTCTTTTCATTTGCTAGAATCAGACACTTTACTGTCATATTTGACTCCTCTCTTTCAAATTCCACATCCAGTTCTTCCACAATTCTTGTTGGCTCTACCTTCAAAATATATTCTGCATCAATTCTTTTCTTACTAATTTCACCAATTCTACTTCTATCCCAAGCTATCACTGTATTCCTTGACATCTTTGAGTATCACAGAGCCCCAGAGGCTTATCTGTGAGTTCCTCTGCTTTTGCGAATATGCTCCATGCTCAGTGGGAAAGACTTCACACCCAGGGAGTTCCCCTGTTAACCAGACCAGCTGTACCCCATCTGGATCTGAACCTAATATATTTTACTCCTCTGTCAGTCTGCAAAATTATTCAGACAAACCAATCACATCCTCAAGATGTGAACTGGGATGCGGGTGGGCCACTTGTCTCTGGTTACTACAAAGTCTGCCTTCAACTGCCCCTGCTGATTCACTCTTATCCCAAGTGTAACGCTTGTGTTGCCCTGCATAGTGTGTGGAATCCTCCTCTCCCAGGTTATGTTTGACTAATAAACTGCTGTCAGTCTCATCTGTTCAGAGTGGAATGTCATATCTTCAGCCATTTTGTACTATTTAGGGTATGGGACTCATCCTTCACCGGGGGCATGAATAGGATGTACTGAGAACAATCACCATCTAGTTTAGTTTTCTCTTTCATAACTATCACATTCCCCTCCCGAAATCTACTTTCAATACTGCAATCAGTGTGTTGAAAACATGAGTAATATGTTTCTTTTTTGTTTTTTTTTTGCAGTACACGGGCCTCTCACTGTTGTGGCCTCTCCCGTTGCGGAGCACAGGCTCCGGATGCGCAGGCTCAGCGGCCATGGCTCACGGGCCCAGCCGCTCCGCGGCATGTGGGATCTTCCCGGACCGGGGCACGAACCCGTGTCCCCTGCATCGGCAGGCGGACTCTCAGCCACTGCGCCACCAGGGAAGCCCATATGAGTAATTTCTTAAAAACGCTCTACTCTAACCCATCCAATGGCTTTCCATCTTGTAGAGTAAAAGCTCAAGTCCAAACAGAGCTTACAAAGCCGTACATATTCTAGGCACGCTATTGATCATTGACCCACCCATCTACAGCTCCTGTTCCCATTCAATCTGATCCAGACACACTTGTCCCGTGCTGTTCCTTCTTGGTATGTTTCCAAAGATGGGCCAGTGGCAGCAGGCCATTGAGCTTGATAGAAACCACAGCAGTTGTTTAGATCTTAGATCAATAGACTATTTTTTTTTAGGGAGGAGTATTTTATCACTGATATTGTTTACACTTGTCAGTTCATGAAGATAATAAACATTTAATCAGTCTTATTATTGATTTAAGATGTTCTGTATACAGTGCACAACTTATTGACTACAACCATGGTGAACTACTTCCACTGACCACACCCTCCTTTGCTATGCCTCTGTTTGCATTTTAGGGTGTTTGCACTGGTATTCCCTTTACCTGAAATCTCTCCTCTGAGTTTCATATGGCTTATATATTCACTTTTATCAGGCCTTTACTCAGATGCCATTTTCTTATTAAGGCCTCTGTTACTACTGTGTTTAAAATGGAAATCTTATTCCCATTCTTTACGTGATTGACATGAAATAGGAAAGGTTTCAAATTCAGAATAAAATGTTTTGTAAATATTTATGTTTTCTCAAAATTCAGATTAGTTTTATTCTACAGCCCCAATTTTATACCCACTTCTAAGAAATCGTAAAAGACAAGCATTTTTATAAAACATTTGTGTTAAATCCAAATGGCTGTCAATTTACTTACATACCTCATTAGACACAAGTTAACCTTCAGACCTTTAACTTTAGAAATGAAGCTGAGATGAGAATATGTGAAGAATAAGGTATGTTTTGCCTCTCCTTCAAGAATTTTGATGCCACTTTCTATTATGGAAACTCCCAGAATGTATTGATAATGATAATTATGATGATAATAATTGAGTTAGTTACCATAGGCTAGATACATTTTTATATACTTTATTGAATTATTGTAATAATTCCATGAGACTGGTATTATTATGTCCCTATTATAGATGAGAAAAATGAGACCAGAGTTATCAAGTCATTGAACTAAGGTCACCCAGCTGGTAATTGGCTATTAGGGTTTTCACTTAGGTCTACTTCCACTAAAAGCCCTTGCTCTTAAATAGAGCGCTATGCATCCCCTTCGTGGAAGCAAACACACCAGAAGACCGAAAG
The DNA here is from genome assembly GCF_059928025.1 of Delphinapterus leucas. Lineage (NCBI taxonomy): Eukaryota > Metazoa > Chordata > Mammalia > Artiodactyla > Monodontidae > Delphinapterus > Delphinapterus leucas. Next base: position 53,110,755 of record NC_143145.1, read on the forward strand.
GTTTGTGTCAATAATATTAGAATATTATGATGGAGTAAACGAGAACACATCTATATTCAGTTTAAGGTGGAAAAACAAAATGTGAAATCTTTTGTTCATAGATTTGGGACTAGCAGTGCTGGGGTCTGTGAACTACAGCCTATTTATTGATGATATGACCTACAAATGTTAGTCATTTGGCAGGTAGAAATACAGCTCCTGATCCAATGTTAATGTAATAAATTTAAATGCTACTAAACATTACTTTGGTAACTGCAAACCAAAGGTCTGCAGTCATTTGCATGAAATGTACAAATAAGCATTTTGACTTACATGTTGTCACAAGCATAAATTCAGTTTACTCTTTCTAAAAGCCAGGACTTGGCTATGAACATTAAAGATGACTCGTATGACCATGTTAATCTTTCCACCTCATATTTCAATTTTTATGAGAACTTTATTACTAAATAATATATCTCCATGCTCTCCTTTTGTAGCACTACTGCCCATTACTTGCCTAAACTCTACTCTGTCATTACTTTTAGCAGTTTTGTGCCTCGTATACTGTACAGCCTGTGATGCTTGTCTTTCTAATAAATTCTTCATCACTTTCACTATAATCACCTGCATTGCAGCTTCATTCATCTCCTTTCATTCAAAGATCCAGGGAGGCAGCATCCCGCTGAGTAAAAGGTTTTAAAAAACTTAATTGGGCCACAGGAACCTGCTTCTGGGCTTTAGTCAGCGTCATGAAATACTGCAGTTACTAATATAATACTGGTGGCTTTTGAATAACAGATTAATTAGGAACATCCTTATGTAGAGAAATAAATGGAGTATTCATGACATGATTTTCACTGCAACAATAAAATGCAAAAACTCAATACTCAACCAAGTTTAAACCTATCCTGGTTACCTTGATGTGTGCAGGTTTCTGAGACTCAGAAACACACTCCTGCCAGAACCTCTTCATTTAAAATTAACTCATATACCTGTGGCTCCATCTACTACAGTAATTGAAGGTAATGTACTCACAGGTTTTGCCTTCTATCTCAGCTACCCTAGTTAATTATGGTCATTGTTTGGGGCAGAATCCCTTATCATCTAAACTGTGTGTGAACTGACAACCAACACTCCTCTTTCTTTTCCTTCAGGGAGTATCTTGATGATGTTTGGGGAGAAGGCCAAGACTACCATAATCTAAGAGACAAATATTCTGAAATTATTGACTGTCATAAATGGGAAGGGTGATAGTATCTCCAGCTCTAAATTAGAAAATCCATGAAGAAGAAAGAAATTCCACTGATGGGGGAAAATCTAGGAGTGGGTAGGTACTGGCAAATCAGATGTGATAATATTGGGGGGTAAACCCAAACTGACCAAATGATCAAGGGGATTTTTCAGTAAAAAATCAATGCATGGTATGGATATATATACTGAGTTTTAATATCTGCTTAAGAGGTGACTTGGTAAGGAAAATCCCATTTAGATTTTGTAGAGCTTAACTAAGACTTAAATAAGAATTTAAAACTAAGAATTTTAAGAATCTAACTAAAAGAGAACTTTAGCCAATTAGGCTATTATGTTGTAATTTTAAAATGTGAGTGTGACACCAGCAGTCAATCTGATAAGTAAATCATGGCATAGTTATGCATAGAATACTATAAAAATGAGAATGAACAAATGATATCTCTGTACAAGAATATGGATGAAGATCACAAATGTACTGCTGACCAAAAGGAGCCAGACCTGAAAAAAGATATACTATATTATTCCATTCATATAAAGTTCAAAACCAGGCAACGCTGATTGACTCCTTCAGCCCCAGCTCCTGGAAACCGCTTATCTGATTTCAACCCCTATACAGTAGTTTTGCCTTCTATAAAATGTCATACAAATAGAATCACATAGTACTTAGATTTTTGTATCTGGCTTCTCTCACCTTCAATAGTGTTTTTGAGGTTGATCCATATTGTTGCATATATCAGTAGTTTGGTTCTACTTATTGCTCGTTTAACTCTGTCTCATTGCTGAGAATCTTATCGGATGGATGTGCCATGTGTTATTTATCTATATATTTACCTGTTGATGGATGTTTGGCTTCATTCTAGATTTTGGCTACTATGAATAAATCTGCTCTAAACATTTGTGGAGACCTGTGTTTTCAGTTTTCTTTGGTAAATACCCAGGGCTTGGATTGCTGGATCATATGTTTAACTTTTATTTATTTATTTATTTGTTATTTCTTTATTTATGGCTGCACTGCTTGGTTTGTGGGGTCTTAGTTCCCCGACCAGGGTTTGAACCCACGCCCGTGGCAGTGAAAGCGCAAAGTCCTAACCACTGGAACTCCAGGGAATTCCCTATGTCTCTCTTTAGAAGAAACAGCCAAACTCTTTCCCAAAGTGTTACATTTTGCATTTCCACCAGAAATGTATGTGTTCCAGTGGCACTTCATCTTTGTAAACTCTTTGTATCACTTGTTTTTCCTTTGTGTGTTTGTTTTTTTAAGCTATTTTAGAAGCTGTGTAGTGGTATCTCATTGTGGTTTCAATGGAAATTTTCTTAATGAGTAAAATTATTTTAAGCATATTTTCAGGCGATTATCTGCCACTCACATTTCTTCTTTGGTGAAATATCTGTTGAAATATTTTACCCATTTAAAAAATTGTGTTGTTTGTTTATTATTGTGGTAAATGTTTATACATTTTAAATCAAAGTTATTTAATGGATAGATATATGTTTTGTAAATATTTTCTTTTTTCCCTCTTTGTTGTTTTATAAACTATGGCCTTTTTTCTAATTTTAGTACTAATTTTTTTTTTTTTTTTTTTTTTGCGGTACATGAGCCTCTCACTGTTGTGGCCTCTCCCGTTGCGGAGCACAGGCTCCGGACTCGCAGACTCAGCGGCCGTGGCTCACGGGCCCAGCCGCTCCGCGGCATGTGGGATCTTCCCGGACCGGGGCACAAACCCGTGTCCCCTGCATCGGCAGGTGGACTCTCAACCACCGCTCCACCAGGGAAGCCCCTAATAATTAATTTAAAAGCATATATATTTAATTGTCTCCTTCTCTAACCAGGTATAAAGTTATTCACTATTTCTGTCCCCTTCCTGAATAGAACATGGATCTTAACACATTTTAGCCACATATTAATCAATACCACCTCATCTGGTTATTGTTGCAAGTGTGTTATTTGTTCCTTTTTTTAACACACAAATGACATATTATTGTCATATTCATGTGTCATTTTGAATTTTTCTGCTTATTGCTGTTTCTTAATTCTATACTTTCATTCCTCTTCAGTTTTATTCTTACTAAAATTTACTCTTTATTGTTTTCATGAGATCCTGTGGCTATTAAACTCTTAGCATTTTTCTGAAAGTTCTTATTTTGCCCTTACTCTTTTTTTTGGTTAAATCTAAATTAATTTATTTACTTATTTTATTTTTGGCCGTGTTGGGTCCTCGTTGCTGTGCACGGGCTTTCTTTTAGTTGCGGTGAGCGGGGGCTACTCTTCGCTGCCGTGCGCGGGCTTCTCTTGGCAGTGGCTTCTCTTTATTGCGGAGCACAGGCTCTAGAGCACAGGCTCAGTAGTTGTGGTGCACGGGCTTAGTTGCTCCGCGGCATGTGGGATCTTCCCAGACCGGGGCACGAACCCGTGTCCCCCGCATCGGCAGGTGGACTCTCAACCACTGCGCCACCAGGGAAGCCCCACAAATATTATTCTTGTTTTGATCCTCCCTCTCCTCTCACCACTTAAAAAGGCAAAAGCCATTCTTAATTTGCAAAACTAAGCTGCACAAAAACAGATGGTGGGCTGGATTTGTCTTGCAGGTTGTAGTTTGGATTCTGGAGTTTTATTCTGACATCTGCACTCTTACTCAAGTTGTTTCCACTGCATGTCTTGTCTTCCTGGCTTTCTGTCACTCTCTGACCCTCTTCAACAGCTCTTCTCTTCTTATCCCTTCCACTGAGTTCTGCCCACACCTTTTGGTGGATCTCCTTCACATACTGACTTCTAGTGGCTCTGCTCTTTGTTAGCTGGAGGACCTTGGGTAAATTATTTAATATCTCTTAGTCTTAGGTTTCTCACCTGTAAGATGGAGATAATACTAGTACCTACCTCAAGGTATTCTGTGTGTGTGTGTGCGTAAGTGAGCACGTGTGCACACACACACATTAAAAGAGATAGTGCATATAAAGCACTCAGCACAGTGTCAGATATACTAAGTGCTCACTAGTGTTATTTAAGTTATTTAATGTTACTTAAGTTAAGCACTTATGTTGTTTAAGTGTTTTGTATGTAACAGTTTTGTTCCTTCATTTGAAGCTTCCCAGATGCTAATGTTTTTCTTGTGTTCTCACAATAGCCTAGGGCTCTATTTAAAGCAGGTGCTATAAATATTGAAAGTACACAATGAGTTAAATGTAAGAAAGGTAAACATTTCTAGAAATAGTTATATGGAAGGCAGGAATCATAGCAGCAGCCCAGGCCATACCTACTGCTGGAAACTATAGGGCAGGCTTGTATGGCATTCTCAGGCTCTCAGTATGGTGCCTCTTCAAATTCCTGTTCAGCTGGGGAAAGGTTAAGTGCTCCTTGTGGGAGAGGCAGACCCACCCCCCTCAGCTCTTAGCCCTTGACAAGAACACTTCCCGTCTAGCCCCAAACTTGTTCACCTCCCCCAACAAGTCAAACTCAGAGGCTAACCAGACGCCCCACCACCACCCCTTCTTACCAGGCATTTAACTACCACCTTTACACACCCTTGTGGGATCTTACCATCTCCAAGTGACTTTTTAACATATTCCTCTCAACCACATGTCACATTCTTCATGGAAGGAGTTTCGATGAATACAGCGTTTTCTGTCTGGTTCCATTTCCTATGATAACTCAGCGCTTGCCTGCCTCCTAACCCAGCTCAGTGTGCACTGATCAGGTTGCTATTGGGTTTTGGATAAAAACCTTTGCTCCTTGGGAAGGGGAATTGCAGTGTCTGTCTTAGATTTAGCCCTCTGGTCCGGCATAGGGAGAGAGGGATCTGAGGCAGAGATGAAAGTGTTTCAGAAGATGCTCTGAGACATACTATGGTAAACTGCTGTTTGGATATAAAAGAGGGACACTGGATTGGGTGAGAGAGGCATCCTCTGCACTTCTGGATGGTTCTTCTGTGCCTGAGAGCTTGCAGGGTGGGCACAAATGTTCCACTCTGTCTGATGGGAGGGGACTGACAATGGGCTTCAGAGGCATGACAAGGTGCCCTCATGCAAGTTTGCACAGAGAAGGCCTTGTCCACTGGGTATGAAACCTGGTGGTGGAGAAACCACTGGTGTGGAGAGTGTGTGGACAGTAGGAACATGGACTTTGGTGTCAGATATTCTACCACTTAACTAATAATTGTGGACTATTTCTCTGGAAATAGAGATAGTACTTACTATATAGGGTTGTTGAAAAGATTAATACATGTAAGGCATGTGGTAAGTGATGTTAAATTATAAGAGACATGAATCAGTAACATATGAGATGTTACTGGCAATGTGACGCCATTTGAATCTATGAAGAGTGGTCTGGCATTTAGACACATGAGTCACATATATTTCCATGTGCCTTGGGTGGCCATGAAATTAAGTGGTCTTTTTTCTCTTTTAAAAACCACATCCCTTTAATAGAAAACTGCAGCAAACACCATGCAATATGTGAAAAGGACCACTTATTTATTGTCACTACATGTCAGAAACCAGCTGGACCATTTTCTTGTAGCAGATGTTTGCCAAATTAACTTTGGAAACAGGATTCATGTAGGGTATTTCTGTTAGCACAGTGAATGCAACTAGGACACATACAGATAAATGTTTGAAAACATTTTTCAGGAAATGTCAACACCCTCTTAATTTAAATGTCAATACCCTCTCAGGAAATGTCAATTTCCTTTCAGGAAATGTCAACACCCTCTTAATTTAAAAGAAACTCATTTACAAATAATCTGCAATTCAGAACAGCTTTAAAAATTTGACCATGAAGACTTAAGAACATTTAATTTATGTTGTTTGTGGTAATGGTAATTATGAAGTGTGATAATGTGCTTTATAATAAGAAATATATATTTGGTCATTGTCCCATTCCTGGCACAGAGCTCCTAAAATCCTTGGAATTTTCTCTGAAGAGAGCAATAAAGGTGTCTTTTGTTATGTTACTGAGGTTGCTTTTGAAAAGCTCCTAAGGATGGGGGCTGGCTGCCAGTGGAGGCAACTGTGTGAACAGAGGGTGGAAACTTTCAGCCCTGCCCCTCAACCTCCTGGAAGGAGAAAGGGTCTGGAGACTGAGTTGAATCATTCGTTGTCAATGATTTAATCAATCATGCCGATGTAATGAAGCCTCCATAAAAACCCAAAAGAGTGGCGTTTGGAGTGCTTTTGGGTTGGTGAACATGGGGCGACTTGGGGAGAGTGATGTGCTTGGCGAGAGCATGGAAGCTCCAGGCCCTTTCCATATACCTTGCCCTATCTATGTATCTCTTCCACCTGGCTGTTCCTGAGTTACACCCTTTCATAATAAATCAGTAATCTGGTAAGTAAAACATTTCTCTGAATTCTGTGAGCTGCTCCAGCAAATTAATTGAACCCAGAGAGGGGTTTATTGGAACATCCAATTTATAGCTGGTTTGTGAGAAGCACTAATGACAAACTGAACTTGCGTCTGAAGTGCGGGGCGGGGGGCGGCACTCTTGTAGGAATGAGCACTTAACTTGTGGGATCTGATGTTATCTCCAGGTAGATAGTGTTAGGACTGAGTTAAATTGTAGGACACCCAGCTGGTGTTGGAAGACTGGTTGGTGTGGGGAAAAAACCCACACAAATTGGGTGCGGAGCCTTATTAAGAAATAGAGTTATCTTCTGTTGATTCATAAGGAGTGTCTAATTCTTTTTCATTCACAAACAAGCTGTGCCAGGACCTGGGAATAAAAAGTCTATTAAGAATTAGCCTCTGCATAAATTGTAGCAATATTTTTGTGGATCTGTTGACTAAGGCAAAGGAAACAAAAGCAAAAATAAACAAATGGGGCCTACTTAAACTTAAAAGCTTTTGCACAGCAAAGGAAACCATCAACATAACAAAAAGATGACCTACTGCATGGAGGTACATATTTGCAAATGATATGACCCTTAAGGGGTTAATATCCAAAATATACTAAGAGTTCATACAACTCAACATCAAAAAAAAAAAAAAACCTGATTAAAAAATGGGCAGAAGAACTGAATAGACATTTTTCTAAAGAAGACATACAGATGGCCAACAGGCACATGAAAAGATGCTCAAAATCACTAATCATCAGAGAAATGCAAATCAAAATCACAAGGAGGTATCACCTCACACTTGTCAGAATAGCTATCATCAAAAAGAGCACAAATAACAAATATTAGTGAGGATGTGGAGAAACGGGAATTCTTCTACACTGTTGGTGGGAATGTAAATTGGTGCAGCCACTGTGGAAAACAGTATGGCAGTTTCTCAAAAATCTAAAAATAGAACTGCCATATGACCTAGCAATTCCACTCCTGGTTGTATATGTGAAGAAAACAAAAACATTAATTCAAAATGATATATGCATCCCAACATTCATAGTGGCATTGTGTACAATAGCCAAGATATGGTGGTAGCAACCTAAGTGTCCATCAACTGATGAATGGATAAAGAAGAGGTGGTATATATACACAGTGGAATATTACTCAGCCATAAAAAAGAATGAAATTCTGCCATTTGCAACAACATAGATGGACTTGGAGGGTATCTCACTCAGTGGAATAAGTTGGACAGAGAAAGATAAATACTGTATGATATCACTTATGTGTGGAGTCTAAAAAATAAAACAGACTCACAGAGAACAAACTAGTGGTTACCAGTTGGGAGAGGGTTGGGGGAGGCATAAGATAGGGTAGAGGATTAAGAGGTACAAACTACTCTTTATAAAATAAATAAGCTACAGAATATATTATGCAGCACAGGGAATATAGCCAATATTTTGCAGTAACTATAAATGGATTACAACCTTTAAAAATTGTGAATTACTGTGTTGTACACTTGAAACTTATAAATCAACTATAAGTTAAAAACAGAGAAAGAAAGAAAAAAAAAAAGAATTAGCCTCTGCCCTCAGGGATCTTTCAGTCTAATTGGGAATCAGGTAAAGTAACACATCCAGTGTGGTAAAGGGCGAAGATTCAGGTGTGCCTTGTGTCCTGTGGAAGCCCAGACTGAGGGGCCAGGGAACACTTCTTGAAGGGGTGCAACTTGAGAGATGAGGGAAAGTTTGCAAAGCAAAAAGCATGCAGGGCCTTTCACTCAAGCTGACAAATGCAGAAAGCAAGTGTTTACCTAGGGAAGCCTGAGCTCTGGCATCCTGAGTTTCCACCACTGTCCACCATTACGAACTCTGAGACCTGGCAGGCTTAGTACCTTTCTAAGCTCTGGCTACTTTTCTGACCAATGGGGAATTGCTCCCAGAGCCAGGTGATCACGGGGCATCTTTTGGCCACCGCTGCAAAGACCGCCCTGGGCAGCAGAGGCGCGTAGGAGCTCCCTTCTGGGAGGCGGTGGATGTTCGGAGGCGCTAAGCTGGTGTCCGGCTGGGCTAGGCGGAGGACGGGTCCGGAGACAGCGCCCGCCAGTCTCCCAGGCAGAGAGCACTCCCTTAAGGCCCCAGATGTGTGTCAAATCAGAGGCCTGAACTCGGGCCAAAGCTGCAGGACAAGCAGACGAGCCTCCCGACCACAAAGTCTGGGCGCCCAGCGGCTGCTCCGCATGGGGCCCTGGAGCAGGTGAGTCCCAGCGCTAGGCCCGGAAAAGCTGTTTCTCTCGTCGCTACAGCCTTGTGGGTCTTGGGCATAAGAGTACCTTGGTTTTCAAAGCTAGATGTTTTGGGGGCTCGCCTCTCAGGTGCAGGTCTTGGAAGTTGGTGTGCCTGGTGTGGGGTTCAGATCCTTTGCTCCTCGGAGACACTCTGGCTGTTGAGTTGCCTCCTGACTGGGGCGGGGGGGAGGAGAAGGGGTGGCGTTTATGCCTAGACTGAGTCCCAGCCCTTCCCCCGTGCAGCCTGTGGGCCTTCTCCTTGGCCCCATTTATAGAAGTTGCTCAGTTTTTAGGTTTTTTCCGAGGAAGTTGTTCTTTTTGTATCTGTAGATTCAGTGTGTGTGTTGCCATCTTGAACCTGAGTTTTAAACGGAAGTACTTAATCATATATTTTTTAACAAAGTCTATAGTAAATCAATATTTCTGTCTTCCTCCTGAAGAAGATTAGTATTTTTAGAATGCTTTAACTTCGTTTAAATATTCCTCCCATGGTCTGCTGTGAGAGGCTTTTCCATCTTCTGTGCCATTTTTATCTAGTATTTCCATTTTGTTTTTCAGTACAAAAAAGTTATCATTTATGTATTTTTTAAAAAGTAGACTATTTTTTAGAGCCGTTTTAGGTTCATGGCAAAATTGAGTGGAAAGTATTGAGAGTTCTCATATACCCCTTGCCCCCATCCTCATTATTTTTATAGTCAGTTCTTACATAAATTTACCAACGGGTGCTCTGATTTTTTGTGTCCCATTGCTCCATGCATCCCATACCTCCCTTCTGAATTTATTTCCATTAATGTGATATGAACCTTTATTATAATTTCTAGGAATGCAAAATAAATATATCTGTACTTTTTCAAGGGTGAAGAACTTCTAGTTGTTGTTTCTGTGGGCTGAGTCATTAGAATTCCTGTTTTTTTTTCATAGTTTTGGTGAGTGAGGTCATCTACGTGGATATTCTTTTGAGAGGACCATGCATGCCTGGGATGGGAGACCTCCCATGAGATGTTTTTTTCTGTTTGCCTGTGTCCATGCTCAGTAGTGTTCATGAGTCCCCCATCAGTTTTTGTTTTAAATAATTTTAAACTTAACAGAAGAGTTGCAAAGATAGTACAGGAAGCTCCCACATACTGTTCACCCAGCTTTTCCTATTACTGCAGCCTTTAGCAAGCCTACGATTGGCCTTCAGCAATTTGTTAAACATTTCGAGCTAAATTCTTCCTAATGGCTTATATGGTGTCCAGAGGTGTTTGTCGCAGCCAGGCAAAGGCCTGGGTCCTGTTTCTTCCTGTGGATGCCTGTTTTTCCTCAGATTCTGGGTTGGTTATTGGCTCCGTGACCTCCGCTTTCTGATGAGTTCATGAAAAATTGTTAATTTGCCGTTTGTCTAGCTTGTTCCTTGTTGTAAGTGTGGGTGTGATGCTTTCCAATGCTATGTCTCCAAGTGGAACCAATTTTGGCGTTCCTTTCTTCTTCTAATTTCTGTACGGCTCAGGTGGTGCAAATTTGGGACCTGCACTGGCGGCCAGCACAGCTTCAGTGCTGCTGGCACAGTTGGCTATCCGTTTGTTGCAATCCTGGGTTGGTAAGCCAAGATCCTTTGGTCTCTGCTTATGGACAAGTAGGTGGGTTTTATTTTGCTTTTTGTTTTTCTTTATTTTTGGTTCTACCTTTGTAGAAAATTGTGGTTACCAATGACTCCATGGGGATTTCCCTGAAGATAGACATGACCTAAAAGAATATCTTTTCTTTATTTAGTTTTTTCTGTTTTATAAGATACATGGGGGCTTCCCTCGTGGTGCAATGGTTGAGAGTCCGCCTGCCGATGCAGGGGACACGGGTTTGTGCCCCGGTCCGGGAATATCCCACATGCTGCGGAGTGGCTGGGACCGTGAGCCATGGCTGCTGAGCCTGCGTGTCCAGAGCCTGTGCTCCGCAACGGGAGAGGCCACAACAGTGAGAGGCCCACGTACCATAAAAAAAAAAAAAAAAAAGATACATGGACTGCCTATGCACCTCTATGGCACTTTCCATATAATCTGATCTACATGTGATTTTCTTCTATTTTTTTCTGCTTCCATTTGTTTTGCATATATTAGATTGGAATCACTTTGAATAAAAAGGACATAATTTCTACTTTTGTACATCATGTTAGTGCTGAGCGTGTATATTCATTCAGCAAATATTTTCTGATCCCCTGCTGGGTGCCACAAACTATTCTAGGACCCGGGTGTAGAGTGGGGAGCAAGAAGAAAATTTCCTCGCTTTTTAGTATTGTGAGGAGTCAGACACAGAATAAATACATAATTACCAACTATGATAAAGGAAAGTACATGGTGCTCTGAGACCTAGTTTATGGTGGGGGCTCAGAAAGACTTGTCTGAGGGAGTGACTTTTAAATTGAGACTTCCAGGCAAATAAGACTTATGGGAAGAGTGGAAGGGAACAGCATCACAGACAGCGAACAGCATATGCTAAAGTATTTTGGTGGCAAAGAGTGTGGGGTGTTCAGAGAACTGAGCAGTCAGTGAAGCTGGAGTGAGTGAGGAAACGAACCTGAAGGAGTGGTCAGAGGCTGGAAGATACAGGGTCTTGAAGGAGTTGATATTTCATTGTAGTCTTGGCAGCCATGGAAGGGTTTTGCTCTAGTTTACATTTAAAAACATTACTCTGGATGCTGGGTAGAAGACTGATAATAAGGGAAAGAGAATGGGAACAAGCTGATAATCTAGGTGGTCCAGGCAAGAGAGTACAGTGGCCTGAACAAGGGTAGGAGCAACAGGGGTTGAGGGAAGAAGGACTCGAGGTACAGTCTGGATGTGGAAGGGGCAGGACTTGATGATGCTGTGTTTGGGGGAGGGGTAGTTGGGAGGCAGAGGAAAGTATCAACCAATGCTTTCAAGCTGATTTATTCACTTCCTCTGCCCACTCAAACAAGGGAAGAAAATTGTCATGTGAGTCTCTTTTTTCATGATTTTCACTGAGCAGAAACCTGCTCTATAGCCACCTAAGCCTGGTTTGTCTTACTCGCTGTGTTCCATTCTACATTCTGTCTTGTCTAGTGGGATTTTCCTTCTCAACTGGATTACTAGCTGTTTGGGGGTGAGGTGGGGCAGGGGGAAGGACTATGTTGCTTTCATCTCCCGTCCTATGTAGCACTTAGCACAGTCCTTTGCTCAGATGCTGAAAATCATTTTTGAAATATACATTTCTTTTGAGCACTTTATGTTTCTTCAGCTGGACAAGAAAGATTTCACTTTCCTTTGGACTTAACCCTTCTTTCAGTTTCTAGTCCATTGGTAAATATGGTGCACAGGGCATATGGATTATAAATTCAAGTTAATTTTTCCTCTGCTCTTTGCTTTTAGTCTACAGTAGAATCGAGTTGCTGGACCAGCAAAAAGCCAAGTGCTTTATCCAAGCCTGGTATTTGTATTTGTGAGGTGAGCTACTGAGAAGCACATTGAAGCATTTTGCACATATGTTTTTCTCTTTTGCCTCTGTGGTAACACATTTTCCTAGCTGTGCTTTGGATTTTTCCCATTTCAGTTTTGAAATTTCCACATGGGGTTTAGCCACTTGGTGAAGTGCTCTCAGCTTCCCTGCTCACCATCAGGTTGGCTTCAGCAGTGAGACCTTTGATATCTTTCTGTTTTTCTGAGCTTGGGTTTACTGCCGCACTTGCTGGCCTCTGGCTTTATTTCTTTCCCAGTATTTTATAGTTGTAACGTATGGGCTTTTCCTTTCAACAGTTCTCTGTCCTCAGGGAAGCACTCCGTCTTGTCTGTTCCATGGTTTTTGATTTTGACTCTGTTGCTACCCAGCTGTGACTATTGCAGCTTGAATCACAGCACCCCAGAGCATGGACCACTTTTCTTCAGTTTGCCTGTTTCTCATCTTCTCTGCCTGACATTGTTTCAGACATAGTTTTTAATTCGGTGGAATTTTTCTCATTATTTTATTTCTTAGTTGCCGATTCCAGTGTGTCTCTTTAAAATAAAGCCGATTCTGTTAATTTCTTTCTTTCTTTCTTTCTTTTTTTCTATTTGGCAATGTGGAGATTGCCACTGCTCTTGACAGCTGCTTTCCAATATGTCATTACTCAGCCTTGGAAGTAATTGTAGAATGTTGTGTGCCCCTGACTGGAACACTGCATTACCAATGTCCCGAGTGTGGCACATCTGAAGGTGGGGGTGACCTGAAGAAGAATCTGGGACATTTGCACAGTGCCGTGCAGTTTACAAGGGACCTTTAAATCTGTGATCTTCTTTAGTACTCACAATAAGCCTAGGAGGGTGGCAGGGCATTATAATTTCCTGTTTTAAAGTCAAGGAACTTGAAGATCATAAAGTGAAGGGTTTTCCCAATGTCGCCTAGCTAGAAGGTGATGGAGCCAGACTTTGAACTTATGTCCCAACTGTGCTCTTTATACTATAGGAACTTTTCTTTTCAATATCATTTAAATTTCAGGCTGGGATAGTCAGGGTAGATTTCAGGCACAATTGGATTCAGGACCTCAAACAATGTTATCAGGGCTGAGTCTTGCTCTCTCTTGGCTCTGCCTTCCTCTGAGTTAACTTTCTCTTTATCCAGGCTCTTCTTTTGGGGGGCACTGTGGCTTCCAGTAGCTCCAGGCTAATATCCACCAATCTGGGGGAAAGGAGAACATTCCTCTCCTGCAGAAGAACAGTGTTTGCTTCGCATTGTCCTTAACTGAGTTAATGTTTATCTCTGAGTCAATCACTATTATTAAGAGGGTTGTGATGCTGATTGGACAGGCCTCAGTCCTGAGTCACATGACCTCTCCTGCTGTTCGAGGTGTGATCAACTGGGCTTAAATCATGTGACAGGAGAGTGGGTGGGAAGTGGTTCCCTAGAAGAAAATTGAGGTATTGTTACCAGAATAAAAGTGAATGCATGTTGGGCAGACAAGATATGAGATGTCTTCCGTGCTGGATATTTTCCATTTGCCCCTCAGGTCTGCTCACCGCTCTGCTCTGTGCCCCAGGAATCTAACTTGTATAAAGTGCTTTGATGTGCTCCCTTTCCCTCAAGTTTCCAATTACGTTTAACCAGTGAAAACCTCTGGCAGGAGATTAGAGTCAAGGAGAAGAGTGAGGGAGGGGTATTTATTCCACCAAGGCCTGTCCTGTGAGGCTGCCATCTGAAGCTGAAGGTTACAGCTCCTGCCAGGCAATCCTCTTTACTTGGCTGGCCCTGTATCCAGTTCTGCTAACTGCTTTCCTTGTTCATTGAAGCCTGGAGTGGTAATACCCTGGGGTATTGTACAATCCCTTTTAGTTTCCCTACCCTGTGCTCACACTTTTGTAAATGGTCCCTTTGTTAAACTGTCCTCAAGTTACTAAATTGCAGTGTGCCATACCTTTCCTGACAGGACCTGATTGACCTCTACAGGTAGGAAAGTAAAAACTCAATGCATGCCACATTAAAAATGATTTGGAGCTTCTGTGGTGTTAGGTTAGGAGTTGAGAAGATTTAGTGGGCTATGAAAAGTATGATCAAGGTAGGTGTGAAGGATGGCCACAAGGAAGAGGGAGTAGCGTTTTTTGTGTGTGTGGTTTTATTCAATTCAGAGTTGTTAGAAGTTTCTAACAATTTGTGCTATCTAAAAATGAATCAAGCTGCCTTAAAGGTAATGAGTTCACCATCATTGATGGTATTCACCTGGACGGCTCTAGTGACACGTGATTGTTCAGGGGTTTTTCTGAAGGGGATTCCTTCCTCAGATAGTCGGTGGGCTAAATGATCTGGAGAGTTCTTTCCTACAGTTCAAGTGATGCAGGAATTGCCTTCGCAGAGGAAATTTTCATTTCTTCTCTCCTTTGGGGAACCTTCCCAGCATCCCCAAACACCCTCTGGTGTGAATGTCAAGAATCAGATGTAGTGAGCTCTGCTTTGTTATGTTGTCAGTTCCATGTTAAAGGCATTAAAAACCCTCACCCGCGCCTTTGCCATCACAGATGAGCAGATGTCGCCAAGGGGAAGCCACGGAGAGGTGTCTCTGATGCTTAATGCTGATGGTGTACTATGTTGTCACAAAGCAACCAGCTGCTAGTCCTAAGGAACTAAAATTACCTCAGCAATAGGAGATCACTGTGCATGAACTACGGGACTAATTTAATATCTGGGAAATGGTGTCCATATTCCTTTATATGCTTCTGCATTCGATAATTGAATTAAAAATATATATATATATATATATTTTTTTTTTTTTTGTTGCGGTACGCGGGCCTCTCACTGCTGTGGCCTCTCCCGTTGCGGAGCACAGGCTCCGGATGCGCAGGCTCAGCGGCCATGGCTCACGGGCCCAGCCGCTCCACGGCATGTGGGATCTTCCCGGACTGGGGCACGAACCCGTATCCCCTGCATCGGCAGGCGGACTCTCAACCACTGCACCACCAGGGAAGCCCTCTTCTAAGGTTTTATACATTCAAATCAAGACCTCTCTCCCCTAGTCCTATTTTGTTCAGAAGCAATAAGATTCCTTAGAGACAAATTCTCCTACCCTGCAGGTTTTTGTGGACCTATTGTATCAGCTGGGTCTGGTTACAAGTGACACACTGATCTGGCCAACTTAATTTAAAAAGGAATTTACATCTGAAGAACCAGGCTTGGAAAGGACAATTTGCAGAGCAGCAGGAATGAAGAGTCTTGGAAGGGCACTGATGCAGGTACAAATCAACTCTCACTAAATTTCTGTCCATGAGTCATGATATTCCAGATGTGAAATTGTGGGAAAGGAGTCCTAATGGGCCATTTGGGTCTCAAGCCTATCTTTGGTTAGAGGAGGGCAGGGCACCTTGACTGAAAGTCCTACCAAAGCTGCACACGGTGGGAGAGGTAACTGCCTGGATGCTGGAAAAATAGAAACCACTGTCCACACACCACCTCTTATGGCAAATGAGAAATTACCACATGAAAATAGAGATTGAAACAGGTGTTACAATAGTTCTGAGGTGGTGTAGCCTATCCTAGAAAAGTAGATTATGGTTAATGTGGAAAAAGTACCAGCATATAGACATATATGTAAGAAAGATCCATGAGAGAAATAACAAAGGGTTATGATTCCATTGTTCTCTTGCTTGTGGTTTTACGATTGTCCATGGGATAATGAGATATTTGCCAATATAATGTGGGTCTGGGGCAGGGTTGACAAACTTTGTCTGCAAAGAGAGGGCTACCTCATTAATATTTTAGATTTTGCAGACCATACAGTCTCTGCCATTGTAGTGTGAAAACAGCCATAGACAGTATGAAAATAAATGGGCGTGGCTATGTTCCAATAAATCTTTATTTACAAAAGGAGGCGATGGTGAGGTTTCGCCCACAGGCTGTGCTTTGCTGAGCCCTGGTCTAGAGGGATGCTTCAGTACTATGGTAGCTTGGTGGAGCCCAGTCAAGGCCAGCAATTGCAGGCTCAGTGTAAGTGAATAGTTTGTGTAGTAGCTGAGTCCTTGAGCAAGTTGAGATGAGCCCTGGAAGACAGGTCTGGTAGAGAGGAGAGCACAAGGGACTTTATATTGGGCGGCCTGAGTTCATATCCTTGCTTAAGCACTCTGTGCTTGAGGGCAAGCTTTAGACTTTCCTGAGTCTCGGTTTCCTCATCTTTAAAATGGGGAATGTAACTAGAATGCCCCTTATGTTTGTTGTTTATTTAAATGAAGTAACATATGAAAAATATTCAGCATGGGGCTTCCCTGGTGGTGCAGTGGTTAAGAATCCGCCTGCCAATGCAGGGGACACAGGTTCGAGCCCTGGTCTGGGAAAATCCCACATGCCGCGGAGCAGTGAAGCCCGTGCGCCACAACTACTGAGCCCGCGTGCTACAACTACTGAAGCCCACGCACCTAGAGCCCGTGCTCTGCAACAAGAGAAGCCACCGCAATGAGAAGCCTGTGCACCACAACAAAGAGTAGCTCCTGCTTGCCGCAACTAGAGAAAGTTCATGCGCAGCAACGAAGACCCAACGCAGCCAAAAATAAATAAATAGATAAAATAAATACAATTAAAAAAAATTCAGCATGGAGCTTGACACATAATAATCACTGAACACTCTCTATTTCCTTTCTTCTCCCTTCCTAAAGTTATGTAGAAAGGATAAATTGCTTAGTTAGGGTACCCCACTGCAAGATCACTGACATCTCCTCCAACTCAGGAAATGTTTGAAAAAAGCTGATGCCATATCTCTGAAGATTCTCAGAAGTGTAGAGTGATGGGGTGCGCGTTAGTGGGTAGAATGATGAAGAAGATCTGGTCCCCTGGCTTTCTTTACAATCCTCTCCCCAGCCTGGCCTCACCTTAGAGCTGGGCAGCCTCCCTTCCAGGAATTGGGTGGCTCTGAAGCGTATTAACAAGCAGAAGTCCCCGTAGAAGGGACTGTATCAATCAGGCCCTGGGATAACACTTTAGGAACATGGGGTTATTCAGCCTAGAAACTTGATAATGTATTTACATGTTTGAGGGGCTAAGTACCTTCTGCTGGGTGGACCCACGGGACAAAATTAGAAACAGTAGGCCATCCACAAGTCACATGGACAGCCAAGGGGCAGTTTCCTTTTGCTGGAGATATTCAAGCAGAGGTTTTCTGGGATGTTAGAAAGGGAATAAGATCTGCATAGGGCTGTAGATCTGGCTCTCCAACTCATGAATCGTTTTGGAGCCTGTGGAAATTCAGAACAGACAGGTTAGTGTATGAACTGTTCCCGAAGATCAATTGCCCAAAGAATATTAGCAGTAGAGTACTCCTGACTGCAGGCAGGTTCTTCTCCCTGACTGAAGAGTAATTACCATGCCCCGCCTAGGGAAGGATAACAATAGATAACAGTTACTGAGCTCTTAGAATGTGCCAGGCACTCATATATGTACTGCAAACTTTTTATTTTCTCAAAGTGGCTTTAAGAGGTAGGTGCTCGTTGTTATGTCATTTTATAGATGAGCAAACTGAGGTCATAGGAGGTTATGTATGGTGCCTAAGACCACATAGATATAAGTGATGCCAAAATCTGAACATGAATATTCTAATTCCAGAGCCCACTCTTAATCCCAAAATAAAATCCCACTTTTATTCGAAATTAAATAATTCGGGGAGAGAGGCCTTTCTGGCACGACATTATGCTGGATTAGGTGCTCCTCGTGGCACTGACGTAAATCCACATTTAATAAGAAAACTGTATTTCAGGAGCTAAAAGTTTGAAAATTTAATGAAGACATTAGCAAAATTAAATAGCAGTGTTTGAGGCGCTGGTATCCAGTTTGTGGTAGCCCTCTTGGGGTAGGAAACTTTCAAGTTATGCTTTGGCTGTGACTGTTCCTTATCTGCATTATAACCTTGAGTCAAAATATCTGTTTACTGCAGACTCTGCTTTTTGTGGAGGCCCCATAAAGAAGTGACCCATTCTGGTAACTGGTGTAGGGAGGGGAGGAAGGGAATGCACCAGCAAGTTCAAAAGAAGTCCCAGGACATATATGCAGTTGGGAAAAAAACCCCAGCCACGTTATTTAGACAGCTGGGCTTGGGAGAGAATGGTCATTGTTTGGGAAAATTGCTTAATCAGCCCTCTAGTGCAGATGGCAAGGGCTGGAAGGGATGATCTGGATGACAGGATCTGAGAGAGGAGTTCAAGCCCTTTGGACGGACTCTCAAAGGATGTGTTGACCCTAGTTGACAGGTAGGCTGCACACACATACAGTCTCTTAATCCCCCATCCCCTCCCTGGGAATAAGGCCAGAGTGCGCTGGCGTACTGTGCTGACATCTTACACACGCTAGGCTGCGTGTTTGGGCCTTTTCCACGTAAGGCTGCTCTAGCGATGTTAATTTTAACCTGATTGTCCTTGGATGTGAATACTGGCAAGCTGAGGAGGGGGTGGCTGACACTGATTTGCTATAGGCCTGGAAGCATTTTTGATATGTGATTCAAGAGAAAAAAATAAAACCACAGAGAACATAATTGGAGCTTCTATCTTGGAAAGCATGGTCTCCAACCAACCGTGGGCTGCTGCTAGCGCCAGCTCTGCTGTGCGACCTTGGGAAAGGCATTTAGGCAGTCTCTCTGAGTCTCTCTTGCTTTCCCGTTTGTATAATAAGGACAGCTGGACTGAATGACCTCTCAGGCCAACCCTTCAAGCTGTAAATTCTATGAGTGTTCACTATTTCTTTCTCAGTATTGAAGAGTTTATTTATTTTTAAATTCGATTTTTAGAAGATATAACAATTCATCCAAGGAGGAGAGTAGTGACATGATCCTGGGAAAAAAAAAATCATTGTATTTTCAGAACTTTTCTTTCATGTAAATGTGTGTTTCTTGCTCCCTCTTCTGTCCAAACTCTAGTTTACTCTGGGTATTTTCTTTTTTAATTTAATTTATTTTATTTTATTTATTTTTGGCTTTGCTGGGTCTTCGTTGCAGTGCACAGGCTTCTCACTGTGGTGGATTCTCTTGTTGCGGAGCACAGGCTCTAGGCACACAGGCTTCAGTAGTTGTGGCACGTGGGCTCAGTAGTTGTGGCTCGCGGGATCTAGAGCGCAGGCTCAGTAGCTGTGGCACACAGGCTTAGTTGCTTTGCGGCATGTGGGATCTTCCGGACCGGGGATCAAACCGGTGTCTCCTGCATTGGCAGACAGATTCTTAACCACTGCACCACCAGGGAAACCCTACTCTGGGTATTTTTACGTTTTGAAGGCCATTGTATAAACTTGCTCTTTTCTGTTTGAAATCTACGCTCTCTTTATAATTGTTGATATTTCCTCTCTTTTTTTAAACTGCGGTGAAATTCAAATAACATAAAATCAATCGTTTTCAAGTGTACAATTATGTGTCATTAAGGACATTCACAGTGTTGTA
The DNA here is from genome assembly GCF_059928025.1 of Delphinapterus leucas. Classification (NCBI taxonomy): domain Eukaryota; kingdom Metazoa; phylum Chordata; class Mammalia; order Artiodactyla; family Monodontidae; genus Delphinapterus; species Delphinapterus leucas. The sequence continues at coordinate 53,130,443 of NC_143145.1, forward strand.
CAAACAACACTTTTATCTAGTTCCAAAACAGTTTCCTTGCCCCCAAATGAAATATCCCATATCCATGAAGTAGTTACTCCCCATTCCTTTCTCCCCTTAGTCCCTGGCAACTATGGTTCTGCTCTCCATCCCTATGGATTTACCTTTTCTGGATATTTCATATAAATGGAATCATACAGATGACCTTTTGTGACTGACTTCTTTCACTTGGCATAATATTTTTGAAGTCCATCAACATTGTAGCATGTATCAATACTTCATTCCTTTTTATGGCTGAATACCGTTGCATTCCATTGTATGTATATATCAGAATTTGTCTATCCATTTATTGGTTGATAGATATTTGGTTTGTTTCTGTTGTTTAGCTATTGTGAATGGTGCTGCTGCGAACATATGTGTACAAGTATTTGTTTGAGTACCTGTTTTCAACTTTTTGGGGCATATACCTAGGAGTAGAACTGCTATGGTAATTCTACGTTTAACTTTTTGAGAAACTGCCTTTTTTTCCTCAGCCACTGCACCATTTTATATGCCCGCCAGCAATGTATGAGGGTTCCATTTTCTCCACATCCTCATCATGCCTGTTACTTTCTGTTTTTTTTGGATTACAGCCATCCTAGTGGATATGAAGTGGTATCTCATTGTGGTTTTGGTTCCTTCTCTTTTCTTTTTTTTTTGGTCTTGCCATGCGGCATGTGGGATCTTCGTTCTCTGACAAGGGATTGAACCCTCGTGGAGTCTTAACCACTGGACCACCAGGAAAGTCCCTCATTGTGGTTTTGATTCTTACTTTTAGGAAGTAACAAGGTACCTTTCATATTACCACCACTCCAAGCCAGTATAAGAGCTAATAGATGCCAGGCAAATCCTTTGGCAAAATTCATTTGAACCACCAATCTCTTCTGTATACCTGGCCACTTACTTTCACGCCTGTCTCAATCTTGTTCCTAGGGTACAACTCTGTGTCTTTGTGTGAAATGTCTTTTACTGACCCTTTGTTTGTCGTAACAGAAAATACTTTAAAAAAAATCATATGCAAAAAAGGGTATGAAAGCCAAGATTCAAGGAGGGAAGTGTTTTGGTTTTGGTCAATATTCACCGAAAGATACTGGGTTCTTTTCTCTGGGAGAGGTTCTAGGTGAGATAGTTAATTACTCCTGGTCCTATGTGGAGTTGGGTGCACCAAGAGCATCTTCTTGGACAGACGTCTGGAGATCCACACCAACTGATTTAAACACTTGGTCTCTTTGAGGGATGCTTGAAGTTGCTTTTTGTACCACACTCAAAGGGTAGTCTGTACCTCACCCACCTGAGAAGTGCTGCTTCTGCAGAGGATGCCCTTGGATTTCTAACTGCAGTGGTTCCATCCTGATGGAACTATACTCAGGTGGTTGATCAGCACAGAGGAAGGTGAACAACTTCCCCTTCTGAATTCCAGACTTAAGAGTGTCATAGTCAGTAAGGTCTGGTAGGCTGGCAGGTGGCTAAGATTAGCGGCGGTTAGTTGTTTCCCATTGCCATCTGAGTGACCTTTCAAATCAGGAATTTCTTCTCTTTCCTCATACACCATTCCTCTTGCCAGCCAGTCAAGGCCAAGGTCAACATTTTCTATGGACAGTCCAGTTTTTAAAAATTTGAGGAGGGGAGGTTCTCTAGCTTCTGTGGTTAATGAGATTTGCCCACCCTCTATTATAAAATAAAGCACCAAGGAGTTAAGAAAACTTATTTAAAACTTGGAAGTAAGACAGAACGATAGGTAATATGTCCTTTTAACATCATCTAGGGGCATAGTTTAGCAGCTCCACCCGAGGGGTATTTAGGCAGGAGAATATGCTTTGTTCATCCCAACCATTATTTTTCATTAAAATTTCCAGACTCAGTGAAGTCACATGTTAACATGTAGATCTGGCAAATAATTTCTGTTCAGTATAATAGATAACCCCAAAGGTTATGGCTTATTGCTCTCTAGGTCATTAGCCAGTTTTGTATTTAACATCGTGATCTTGTTCTAATGTTGTTCCACATGCTTATGAAAATCTAGATCCTGAAAATGCTCTTTGAAGGAGCTTTACCATCTTAACGTTTCCCTCATTAATTAACAAGTTGGATAACATCTTTGACACATGTTCATTTGATATTTGGATGAGAGTCATGTTTTTCACTTTTTGAAAATTACAGTTTCAGAAGATTTTACTGGAAACCCAAGGGAGGATGGAATTGGGTCAAAGCTAGTATCAGTAAAGGGATTATGTCCCACAGGGAGTGCTATCATATGCTTTTCTAGACAAGATGATCATGGGTCTGTTTGCTGGGTCTAGCTGAGCAATGCAGATTTTGGGGTGTGGGGTGCATTTGGCTCTTCTAACTTTAAGACTATGACTCACGGTGTTTCACAGCCTTGCCTTCCATTGCGACTTCTGCTCCTGGCTTCTCTCTGCTCTTCCAGCTCTTCAGTGTCTTTCTATTCCCAACCCAAACAGACAACTGGTGAGTCCTTTCACTCCCAACATCTTTTAATCTCCCTCTCTTGAGAGTGAGACTTCTGTACTTAGAGGTTCTAAAAGCTGGATTTTCAAGCCACTCATCAGTACTTGCTGACACTCGTTTCACCTCCTGGCTGTCTGTGGGGCACATATCTGATCTGGCTGGAGAAGAAACGCTGGGGCAGAATTTTTTACAAGAGCAACTTGTGAGCTCTAAAGTAAAAACTTGCCTTCAGACTGAGTTGAGTCTTTTCTAGTCTTTGGGGATGAGTGATCCTGTGTGCTCAATTATATCACTGCTGTAATTGGAAATCTGCTTGTCATCAGTTCGTCAGGCTGTTTAATCTCTTGGTCACTCATTGGCAGCTTGGGCTGTTCTGTTTTTCCCTCCGATGTGTTATTTCTTCCCACAGTTCAAACCAGGATTTTCTGGAATGTGGGCTCGTTTTGTTACTCCTTCCTCTTCTCCCACCCCTCAGAGAGCATTACTCCTCTTTCTTTTAGCTCAGAGTTAGTTTGTGTTTCATCTTCGCTCTGCTTCTTGGATGGAATGAGCTCTTGAGAGGCAGATCATCCTGTCTTGATTTAGGCTGAGGAAAGATTAATTTTATTGGTAGGGCTTCTCTCTTGCCTTTCTATTCTCCTCTATTCTCATAATGGCTTCTCTGAGGTGTCTCATTTCTCTCAACTTCTGGGATTCCAGGGGAGGTCAGGGCCGAAGAGCTGAGGGACTGGCTCTACATGCAGAGGTCCTGTCTGTCCTGAGGTAAGCTCAGCTTTCCCCTCCAGCCGTATATCCATGTTGACGTCCATCTTTGGGTCAAAGGTGTCATAATGCCTGCTCTGGCACGGGCTTGTTGGAGTCTGGAGGAAGCTACGACCTCACCTCTGTTTCCCAGGTCATCAGAATCTTTGTAAGGGGCTTCTCAGGGGCAGCAGGGAAGGAACTGTCTTTATGCCTCCCAGAAGCACTTTTTACATTTTGCCATGGGATGTGATGATGTACGCTTTATAGGTCCCCCACAATGCCTAGAATAGTTGCAAAAAGATGTTGCTCAGTCTGTGTTTGATGAATAAATGAATGAATCAAATTACTGTGATTTATTTTGACACTTGAGTTCCACTTTGGTTCGAGCCTGGATTGGTTCATATAGCATTTCCATAGATCTAGCTTTATAGTCTTCATTATTTAAACTGTTATTGTAATAATAATTTAAGAAATTTCATATAAAATACAGATGCTGGTATAAATATAGTTGCCTATATAATTAAAAGCTGGGGTCTTTCTGTTTTTAAAATTCTGCAAAACACAATTTCTAGCTATATTGAGAAAATTCCAGGCATGGCAGGTCTATGAGGTGCACGTGAGACCAGGACTGCATTAACAACTCAGCCGCCGCCTGTGGTTGCACCAGGGGAAGGAGGTCAGTTGTGGAGTTTAGTCCTGACTAAAGACTAATAAATGTTATTAAACTGTTTGATTACTTAATACAGAAGAAGAATAGAATCTTCCCTGTATAGACTGACTGCACACTGATCGCCAGAGTTTCCTTTCTGTACACAGACTGAAGAAAGATTATTTTAATTTTTAAAACTTCTTTTTTTTTAAACATCTTTATTGGGGTGTAATTGCTTTACAATGGTGTGTTAGTTTCTGCTTTATCACAAAGTGAATCAGTTATACATATACATATGTTCCCATATCTCTTCCCTCTTGCGTCTCCCTCCTTCCCACCCTCCCTATCCCACCCCTCCAGGCGGTCACAAAGCACCGAGCCCATATCCCTGTGCCATGCGGCTGCTTCCCACTAGCTATCTACCTTACGTTTGTTAGTGTATATATGTCCATGCCTCTCTTCTTTCTTGCCTTTCTACTCCTCGATTCTATTCTCAAGCTGTTGTTGATGGGATCTAGGTTTTCCCAAATGGGACCATTTGAAACAGAAATGAATTCATTCTCAAATGAAATATATGAGGAAAGAGAACAGCTCTGAAATGTATTTTGGTGATTAGCCATCAAGCCAGGACAGAAAGGGCAGCAGTTGGCTGGAAATCATCCGTATCCAATCTGCATTCATTTAGCATCCTTCTTTATCCATATGTCACTTTCCTGTTTTAATGGAAAAAATAAAACAAGTAAACACTTTAAAGCGTGCACTTTTTTTGGTGAAAAGGATTTAGTCTTAAAATAAGATTATGCACAGTATTCATACAAGAGAATTTTGAAATTTTTAGAAGCAAATGAAATTAGGTGCAAATTCTTGCAGATTGAAGTGATGTGTTCAAATAAGTACAATGAAGAGAGGTTTCTCTAATCATCTTTGGGTGCAGACAACTGGGAGATGAGGAGAGTAAGTTTAGAGGGATTGAATGAATAACATTTTTATGAGAAGTTTATGAAACACTGCAGCTTTCAATTCGGATACTGACGTATTTAGAAAAGAGAAGCAAAAAGATGTCACCAAGGGAAAAGATGGAACAGAAGATGACTCATATTGTTTTTTGTCCTTTTGTTTTTTAGTTTAAATAAATAAATTGAACAAAAAGTTATCCTAAAAAATATGACTCATAGTGTGTTACAGAGAATTCAGAGGTTATTTTGTCCAGTCTCTTTATTTCACACAAATGAAATTGGTGCTTAGGGACATTGAGTGACTTGCCCAATGTCACCCAGTAACTTAATGGCACATCCTGGGGTTGAATCTAGTCTCCTCTTAAATAAACCAATATTCCTGTAGTGTTATGACTCGCCAGCCCCCATTTACCCAATGTGGGCCAAGTTAAAGGTTTGGGAGAATCCAAAATGCTCCAGTCGAAGACAGAGGATTGCAGAGTAATTTACAATCCCATGACCTTGCTTTGCAGTTATGGAGTTCGCAGCTCATTTTATTAAAATATGCTGGTCTCTAATGGATAGTTTTATGGCAGACTTATATTTTAAAACTTTTGTGTTAGCCCTTTGGAAAGGATTGAAAGCTCCCAAGGACACTGCAGTTTCCCTGGATAGACTTTGGTTGTAATTAAAATGTTCAGGCTCTATTCTGCATTCAGATCCATGTGAAACCAGGGCATTTTAACTTCATTTCTCCACTGCTTTGGTAGCTGAAAATTTGAACATTTATTTTATTATCCTGGCACATGTCTTTGTGAGCATATATCTAATAGGTAAACATTATTGTATTTAATTCTTTCTGAAAGTTTCTTTTCTAGGCTCTTTGCTTTTTTGTGTTTTAAAGCTTTGTTCGTGTGTCCTGAAGATTTACCAATTTTTGCTGACCGTTTGTTGCCTAAATATTTTTTTTTCTTCTATCCTTCTGGCTAAATGAATAGATTCTCTTCTATCTAGTCGCCTGACCCTTTTCAGACTTTGCTATTTGATTTTGAATGGGCAGAGATTTTCTGTATAGCTTAATGCTTCTTTTAATTGTGGTAAAATATAGACAACATAAAATTTACCATTTAAATCATTTCTAAGTGTACGATTCAGTGGCATTAAGTAACTCACAATTTGTACAGTGTTGTGTAGCCATAACCACTAATCCTTTTCAGAACTTTTCCATCATTCCAAACAGAAACCCATTAAATAACAATTTCCCGTTCTCCCCTCCCCTCAGTCCTTGGTAACCTCTATTCTGCTTTCTGTCTTTGTGAATTTGACTAGTCTAGGTAGCTCATCTCAGTGGAGTCATACAATATTTGTCCTTTTGTGGCTGGCTTATTTCACTTAGCACAAGGTATTTATTAATTAGTATTTGTTTGTTTTTATTTATTGTTGATTTACAATATTGTGTTAGTTTTAGGTGAACAGCTTCAGATTCTTCTCCATTATAGGTTATTACAAGATATCCAATTTAGTTCCCTGTGCTCTACAGTGAATCCTTGTTGTTTGCCTATTTTATATACAGTAGTTTGTATCTGTTAATCCCATGCTCCTACTTTATCCCTCCCCCATGCCCCCATTTCCCCTCTGGTAACCGTAAGTTTGTTTTCTATGTCTGTGATTCTGTTTCTGTTTAGCACGTTTTTAAGGTGCATGCACGTTGTAGCCTGTTTCAGAATTTTATTCTTTTTCTAAGGTTGATTAGTATTCAGTTGTGTGTGTGTGTGTGTGTGTGTGTATACCTACCACATTTTGTTTATCCATTCATTTGTTGATGGACATTTGCCTTATTTCCACCTGCTAGGAACATTGACTACAAGTGTCTTTGTGTCCCAGCTTTTGATTCTTTTGTGTATATACCTAGAAGTGAAATTGCTGGATCATACGATAATGCTATCTTAACTTTGTGAGGAATTGCCAGACTGTTTTCCACTACTGCACCATTTTACATTCCCCACAGCAATATACAGGGGTTTCCCATTTTTTTGGTAATAGCCATCCTAATGGGCACGGAGTGGTATCTCATTGTGGTTTTAATTGTCACTTCCCTAAGATGAGTGATTTTGAGCATCTTTTCATGTGTTTGGCCATTTCATGTCTTCTTTGGAGGAATGTCCACTCTAATCCTTTGCCCATTGTTTTGGATCAGGTTACTTATATTGTTGTTGTTGAGTTATAGGAGTTTTTAGGCATTCTTTTTTTTTTTGCGGTATGCAGGCCTCTCACTGTTGTGGCCTCTCCCGTTGCGGAGCACAGGCTCCGGACACGCAGGTTCAGCGGCCATGGCTCACGGACCCAGCCGCTCCGTGGCATGTGGGTTCTTCCCGGACCGGGGAACGAACCCGTGTCCCCTGCATTGGCAGGCGGACTCTCAACCACGGCGCCACCAGGGAAGCCCATAGGCATTCTTGATAGTAATACCTTATCAGATGTAATTGTTTGCAAATATTTTCTCTCATTCTGTGGGTTGTTTTTTTCCCTCTTCATAGTGTCTTTTGATGTGCAAGAGTTTCTAATTTTGACGAATTCCAGTTTATTTTTTCGTTTGTTGTCTGTGTGAGGCTTACTGTGTTTGAGCGTCAGGTAGGCTGGTGACTGTGTTGTAACTGTGAGGTCAGATGTGCAAGGATAGTGGTGACTCTGTCTCCACAGCTGCAATTGTCAGCCATGGATACTCTGGGTTCTGCCTCACCCTGGGAGCACCTCTTACGTGCCCCTGTAGAAGGCTGCTTAAAACCTGGCAGAGGACAAACAGGCCCTTCTCAGTTCAATAACCCAGTGGCACCACTCTGCAGACCAGGGGTCACATACCATAAAACTGACAAGTAGGAAATATGACGATGGATTTGGCTGAGTGTAAGCCTGGGCTGGAGAGGCAACTGCAGCATTGTGGCTAGCACCTGCGTCTAAATCCTGGCTGGGCTATTTACTAGCTGAGTGAGGTCAGGCAAATTACTCAATTCTCTGTGCCTCCTTTTCTTTTTTTATAATGTTATAGCCAATTATGTCTGTTTTCTTTAAAATTAATTAATTTATTTATTCTTGGCTGTGTTGGGTCTTCGTTTCTGTGCGAGGGCTTTCTCTAGCTGCGGTGAGCGGGGACCACTCTTCATCGCGGTGCACGGGCCTCTCACGATCGCGGCCTCTCGTTGAGGAGCACAAGCTCCAGACGCGCAGGCTCAGTAGTTGTGGCTCACGGGCCCAGTTGCTCCGCGGCATGTGGGATCTTCCCAGACCAGGGCTCGAACCCGTGTCCCCTGCATTGGCAGGCAGATTATCAACCACTGCGCCACAAGGGAAGCCCTCTGTGCCTCCTTTTTCATAGGTAATATGGGGATAGGATTGTTAAAATTGTTCATGAGTTAATGCCCATAAAGTGATTGGAATAGTGCTTGGCATGTCGTAAGAACTCCTCAGCATTGTCTCTCTGTGTTTCTAGACTGCTTGCTTTCCCTTGGATTCATTCTTAGGTACATCTCCAAGTGGTGGTAAGATGAGCCCCACTGGCTGCTGGCTTACATGGTCCTTAAAGCCTGTGATCCCAGAGTCTCCCAGTCTCTGGTTTAATGCTGGGATACCGACTGGTCCTGTTGGTTATGTGCCCATCTCTTGGACCAATCCCTGTACTGGGTGAGATAACTTGCCAGGTCTGGGTCGCATGCCCATCCCTGTGACCCCACATAAAGAAGGGGTTTGTGCCTACAAATGTATAGATGTAGCCCTCATGCACTTTCCATTAATGACTAGAAAGAGGCCTTTAAAAATTTGAGAGGGAGTGTTTTTCCCAAGTCTGCTTATTAATTTAAGGGTAGTTTAGACTAACTTAACTTCATCCACTAGTCTTCAGTTCTACTGGACTTGTTTATACAAAATTAACTGTGGTCATTTGGTCTTGTTTTAGGTGCTAGCACAGTGACATTCAGGTGAAGCTCCCTGTGAGCTCTATCAGCCCCGTCTCTGAGGTGAGGTCAGCCTGTGGTTGGCTTTCTCAGGCCACTGGGCTCACTCACTCATCGGGACCCCACTGCCCTCCACGTGTTGGGGAGTAATCTGACAGGAGAGTAGTAGGTAATTTCATGAGATCTCTCTTTTTATTCTCCATTGTGATGCAAAATGTGTGATTCTTACTTTGTCACAAAGCAAATACGACTATGATTGGTTTTGCATTTGATGTAGTTTTTTGTGTGTATTTTGTTTCACACTGAATCATGTTTGGGACAGTTAGAAAAATGAACATGGCTTTAGAAGTTTTATTCTGACTATAAAAATGATAAATGCTCATTGTAAACAATTCAAGAAGTATGGAGAAGTGTAAAGAAGACAGAAAAATGGCCCCAAATTCTGTCACCCAGAGATAAATACTGTTAACATTTTGATGAATATCTCTCTGTATACCCTTGTGGGTATTTCGCTATGCATATATATTATTACCTGTCTAAAAAAATTCAAGAATGAATGTTGCATTTCCTCAAGTGCCTTTTGGAGCCCTTTGAAATGGTCATAGAGCCTATTGAGCATTTTCTATATTGACCTATTGAAACAATGAAAAACAGTATTTGTCTACATATTTATTGATCTGTATATGTTTTCCTATAGAAGCTGATGGACTTCTTACATAAAGACTTAGTCTGGTTTTCGAATTCCTTAATTTCTGCTTTTTTCCTATTGTAAGTATTTCTTGTTTTCCTTAGGCTTTTGCTGTCCTTTTTCTGACCTCATGGTCATATATTATGGCAACCTAAGTTGAGTCCTGTTTTCTGACCCTCCTTTTACCACCAGAAGAAACTCAAGAGTTCATACTAAATAAACATCTCTCTGTTTTGATAACACTTAACTTGGAGTAAAGAGACAATGGGAGAGGCTGGTGACCTTTTCATATAGCTGGCTGTTAACAGATGGTATTGCCATTTACTTGTGTTTTGGAAGCTAGAGGCAAATAACCATAGCATCTGGGGTGAGATCAGTTAAATTTAAGAATGGAAGAAAAGAATTTGGGTTTTTCTGCAAGATGAAGATGAAACAGTCCACTCTAAATGTCACCACCGAAGGCAATGTTACCCCCTGCATAAACTTAGCAGTGCGGGCTCACCCAGCAGGCTTAACAATATTTAGTATGCATTGTGGGCTAAGGAGCCTGATGTTCTTAAGAGAATTTGGGGATTTCTATGACCTGTTAGAACAGGATGTTTCTGGAAATCATGTTTCCTCTGTTGTTGTACTTAGTGTGGCCGTTCTTTTCAGCCTGAGGTCTTACAACCTCCAGCATAAAACCTGCCCTACGAGGGGGACCAAGAGTGCAAACTGGGGTCAGATAGAATCTGTGCTCAGTCCCTAATGAGCTATGACCTTTCGAGTCTCCGACCTCTTTGAGCTTTAGTCTGCTCTTGCAGAATATAAGACTAGTGTAAGAATAAAGTTGGCTAATGAGCACTGATTTTCAAAATATTCAATGGGGGCATTGACCAATCAGAAGAGGCACAGGTCACAACGCTGAAGAAGGGTCCTAGCAGACTCCTTTTATGTTTTTAGTTCCTGGAGGGAGGGGACACAGGACGTTCTAGTAGTGGGGAGAGCTCAGATGATCAGGGCAGTGGGGGCTCCCTAAGGATGCTCAGCGTAATAGCTGCTTGGTAATGCACGTGACAACATTTCAGTATCGTAATAGCTGGCATTTCAGCCTGGAGAAAAGCACTTAGCACAGTGTCTGGCATACAGTAAGCATTCAGTACATGTAAGTTATGGTTCCTGTTGTTATTTTAAAATGATGAACGTGATGATGATAACTATGCTTATTCCTGCCCACAAGCTTGTGCTCTCATTGTTACCCTGCTTGAAGAATGGTGATTAGTATAAATAAGCAATGTGGTCCGACACAGCTCTTTTTTTAATTTTGCCAGTGGCATTTCCTATTTAGTCTTCTATTTCTATCATGACCCTCCTTACCCCCAAGTTAGCTCTCCCCCTACCCCTAAGGATCACATTTCTCGTTGACAGGCACCACTGAATATTAAGTACCTCTGACGTGCTCAGCACTATGTTAGCAGGCTGGATCTGGTCCTTGTCCTCGGGGCCCTGAAACACCTCTTTGATGGCCTTCTTCGGTTGTCTTAAAGGCTTCAGTGGCTCCCAGTGAACTCTGGATTCTCCATCAAAATTTCCAATGCTGTCTTCTGGCACTCTTCACACTACAGAACGTCTTCGCACTAGACAAAATGTCTTAGTCCCACGTTCTCGACTAATGGGGCTATTGGTCACTCTTCTCCAACCAATTAGGTAACTTCCTGCCTCGTTGACTATTCTAATTTTTCTACATGGCATATCCTCCCCTCTATCTTCACCAGCCTGGCTTCCTCTTCCTGTTTGCTGAAAATGCACTGAGAGTTTCTGATCTTTGCTGATGCTAGTTTCTCTATAGAATGTTTTTCTTACTGCCTCTCTGTCATGTCTCCCGTTCTTCTAACTTCCCCAACCTTGTAATTACATCCTCCATAGAATGGAGGTTATTTGGCACTGTTATTTGCACCATTAATTTGATACATTATATTACCGTGGTTTTACATCTTTTAAAACTTATGTCCTCTGTAATTTCCATAATTGTATCATAGGCTCCTAGAAGATGTTTTGCATCTGTACCCACAAGCATCCATAGTAAGAATTCAGTAAATATTTGTGGATACTAGTGATGGGGAATCCACTGTTGGTTCTGAATAGGGGAATCACATGCCCAATGCAAGGGAGGCGGGAGAGATTTTGCAGTGATGTACAGAATGGACATGATTGAGAGACTGTGGAAAACAAGAGACCAGTTAAGAGTCTGTTGAAGTAATATGTGCTAGGGCAAAGGTAATGGCATTGGGGACGGGGAGGATAGCACAAATCTGAGAGCTATCTGGAAGAGAAAGCCTGCAAGGTTATAGTACAGATTACACTTAAGGGATAGAGTAGAGTCAGAAATAAGTTCTGAGGTCTCTTGTATATAGAAAATTGAAGAAAAAAAAAGGGCAGGTAACTGAGGAAAATTTGGATGCAGGGATAGTTTTGCTTTGTACGTATTGAATTTGAGCGGGCTCATGGACAAGTAAGAGCTAAACAATACAGTTAGAAACCATAGGCCTGGTATTGGGTAAGGCCACTAAGAGAAAGAATTACTAGAAAGACTATATACAAAGAAGAGTAGAAGCCCATGGACTGAGCCAAAGATTAATCAAGGACTGGACACCGAGGAGAGAGAAGGGGCTGGGAGAAGTCGTGGGAAGAGGCTGAAATTAGGAAGCACAATGTCATGGAAACCAACAGAAGGCAGAGTGTGAAGAAGACTTGGCAGTCAGATTCTATTCGTACTTGTGGAGCATGAAGAATAGCAGACCGAGAAAACAGCCAGGACCTCGGGTGGGATAGGGATACATCTACTGGGGGGCTGGTGAGGGTGCTTTAGTAGGGCGGAAGCCAGCCTGTGAGAAAGGGGTGGGTAGGAAACCAATTTAAACCACAGTCTTAATAGCTATTGCTGATGAAAAGGAAATGTATTGAGGGCGTGGAGGGATATTGCATGGAACCTGGGGTTAGGTTGTACAGCCAGGCTCTATGAGATTCTGGGGCAGGAATGGGACAGCCCATGGTCGGCTTCATTCTTCGTTCTCCACAGAATATCATTTCTTTTTTTTTTTTTTTTTTACATCTTTATTAGAGTACAATTGCTTTACAATGCTGTGTTAGTTTCTGCTTTATAACAAAGTGAATCAGTTATACATATACATATGTTCCCATATCTCTTCCCTCTTGCGTCTCCCTCCCTACCACCCTCCCTATCCCACCCCTCCAGGCAGTAACAAAGCACCTAGCTGATCACCCTGTGCTACGCGGCTGCTTGCCACTAGCTATCTACTTTACATTTGGTAGTGTATATATGTCCATGCCTCTCTCTCGCTTTGTCACAGCTTACCCTTCCTGATCCCCATATCCTCAAGTCCATTCTCTAGTAGGTCTGTGTCTTTATTCCTGTCTTACCCCTAGGCTCTTCATGACATTTTTTCCCCTTAATTTCCATATATATGTGTGTGTGTGTGTGTGTGTGTGTGTGTGTGTGTGTTAGCATACGGTATTTGTCTTTCTCTTTCGGACTTACACTCTGTATGACAGAATCTGGGTCTATCCACCTCATTACAAATAGCTCAATTTCGTTTCTTTTTATGGCTGAGTAACATTCCATTGTATATATGTGCCACATCTTCTTTATCCATTCATCCAATGATAGACACGTAGGTTGTTTCCATCTCCAGGCTATTGTATATAGAGCTGCAATGAACATTTTGGTCCATGACTCTTTTTGAATTATGGTGTTCTCAGGGTATATGCCCAGTAGTGGGATTGCTGGGTCATATGGTAGTTCTATTTGTAGTTTTTTAAGGAACCTCCATACTGTTCTCCATAGTGGCTGTACCAATTCACATTCCCACCAGCAGTGCAAGAGTGTTCCCTTTTCTTCACACCCTCTCCAGCATTTATTGTTTCTAGAATTTTTGATGATGGCCATTCTGACTGGTGTGAGATGATATCTCACTGTAGTTTTGATCTGGATTTCTCTAATGATTATTGATGTTGAGTATTCTTTCATGTGTTTGTTGGCAGTCTGTATATCTGCTTTGGAGAAATGTCTATTTAGGTCTTCTGCCCATTTTTGGATTGGGTTGTTTGTTTTTTTTGTTATTGAGCTGCATGAGCTGCTTGTAAATTTTGGAGATTAATCCTTTGTCAGTTGCTTCATTTGCAAATATTTTCTCCCATTCTGAGGGTTGTCTTTTGGTCTTGTTCATGGTTTTCTTTGCTGTGCGAAAGCTTTGAAGTTTCATTAGGTCCCATTTGTTTATTTTTGTTTTTATTTCCATTTCTCTAGGAGGTGGGTCAGAAAGGATCTTGCTGTGATTTATGTCAGAGTGTTCTGCTTATGTTTTCCTCTAAGAGTTTGATAGTTTCTGGCTTTAGGTTTACGACTTTAATCCATTTTGAGCTTATTTTTCTGTATGCTGTTAGGGAGTGATCTAGTCTCATACTTTGACATGTACCTGTCCAGTTTTCCCAGCACCACTTATTGAAGAGGCTGTCCTTTCTCCACTGTACATTCCTGCCTCCTTTATCAAAGATAAGGTGACTATATGTGCGTGAGTTTATCTCTGGGCTTTCTATCTTGTTCCATTGATCTATCTTTCTGTTTTTCTGCCAGTACCATACTGTCTTGATTACTGTAGCTTTGTAGTATAGTCTGAAGTCAGGGAGCCTGATTCCTCCAGCTTCGTTTTTCGTTCTCAAGATTGCTTCTGCTCTTCAGCATCTTTTGTGTTTCCATACAAATTGTGAAATTTTTTGTACTAGTTCTGTGAAAAATGCCAGTGGTAGTTTGATAGGGACTGCATTGAATCCGTAGATTGCTTTGGGTAGTAGAGTCATTTTCACAATGTTGATTCTTCCAATCCAAGAACATGGTATATCTCTCCATCTATTTGTTATCATCTTTAATTTCTTTCATCAGTGTCTTATAATTTTCTGCATACAGGTCTTTTGGCTCCTTAGGTAGGTTTATTCCTAGATATTTTATCCTTTTTGTTGCAATGGTAAGTGGGAGTGTTTTCTTGATTTCACTTTCAGATTATTCATCTTTAGTGTATAAGAATGCCAGAGATTTCTGTGCATTAATTTTGTATACTGCTACTTTACGAAATTCATTGATTAGCTGTCCTCTCACTGTTGTGGCCTCTCCTGTTGCGGAGCACAGGCTCCGGACACGCAGGCTCAGCGGCCACGGCTCATGGGCCCAGCCGCTCCACGGCATGTGGGATCTTCCCGGACCGAGGCACGAACCCGTGTCCCCTGCATCGGCAGGCGGACTCTTAACCACTGCGCCATCAGGGAAGCCCTGTTTGTAGATTTTTTGATGATGACCAGTATGAGGTAATACCTCATTGTAGTTTTGCTTTGTTTTCTAATGATTACTGATGTCGAGCATATTTTCATGTGTTTGTTGACAATCTGTATATCTTCTTTGGAGAAATATCCGTTTAGATCTTCTGCCCATTTTGGGAGTGGTTGTTTGTTTTTTTTTTTGATATTCAGCTGCATGAGATACTTGTATGTTTTGGATATTAATACTTTGTCAGTTGCTTCGTTTGCAAATATTTTCTCCCATTCTGTGGGTTGTCTTGTCATCTTGTTTAGGGGTTCATTTGCTGTGGAAAAGCTTTTTAGTTTCATTACGTGCTATTTGTTTATTTTTGTTTTTATTTCCATTTCTCTAGGAGGTGGGTCAAAAAGGAGTTTGCTGTGATTTATGTCATAGAATGTTCTGCCTTTGTTTTCCTCTAAGAGTTTTATAGTGTCTGGCCTTACATTTAGGTCTTTCATCCATTTTGAGTTTCTCTTTGTCTATGCCGTTAGGGAGATTTCTAATTTCATTCTTTTACACGTAGCTGTCCAGTTTTCCCAGCACCACTTATTGAAGAGACTGTTTTTCCTCCATTGTTTATTCTTGCCTCCTTTATCAAAAATAAGGTGACCATATGCGCATGGGTTTATTTTTGGGCTTTCTATCCTGTTCCATTGATTTATATGTCTGTTTTTGTGACAGTACCATACTCTCTTGATTACTGTAGCTTTGTAGTACAGTCTAGTGTCTGTGAGCCTGATTCGTCCTGCTCTGTTTTGTTTTCCTCGAGATTGTTTTGGCTATTTGGGGTCTTTTGTGTTTCCATACAAATTTTGCAATTATTTGTTCTAGTTCTCTGAAAAATGCCATTGGTAGTGTGATAGGGATTGCACTGAAGCTGTAGATTAATTTGGGTAGTATACTACTACCCACAATGTTGATTTTCACAATGTTGATTCTTCCAATCCAAGAACATGGTATATCTCGCCATCTGTTTGTATCGCCTGTGATTTCTTTCATCATTGTCTTATAGTTTTCTGCATACAGGTCTTTTGTCTCCTTATGTAAGTTTATTCCTAGGTATTTTATTCTTTTTGTTGCAGTGGTAATTGGGAGTGTTTCCTTAATTTCTCTTTCAGATTTGTCATCATTACTTGATAGAAATGGAAGAGCTTTCTGGGCATTAATTTTGTATCTTGCTATGTTACCAAATACAATCATTAGCTCTATTAGTTTTCTGGTAGCATCTTTAGGATTCTTTATGTATAGTATCATGTCATCTACAAACACTGACAGTTTTACTTGTTCTTTTCCAATTTGGATTCCTTTTATTTCTTTTTCTTCTCTGATGGCTGTGGCCTTTCAAATTGTTCTGAAAAAAAGAGGATACTAGTTCCAGTGAAAGGTACACAGGTTTTCATTGTACATTTCTTTCGATTTTCTATTTGAATTTTTTTTATTATAGCATGTTGGAAGAAATGAAAAGTAAGAAATGTCTAAATGTAACTTTCTTGATTTGGACATATTTTAACCAGGCCACAGAATGGCATAAACCTGGTGTCTTAAGTAAATTAGTTTTTTAAATGAAATATTTTGCAAGTATTATTTGTCTTTTGTGAAAGGAAGATGGTAGATATATGTTTTAAGAACTTATCACAGAAAGGTGCTCAGAAATTGTATGTAATCATACCAAGATAGAATGGTAAAATAAGCCAAGCATTTCTAGATATATCCAGGTAAATCCATATAATTTGAATAGTATATTTTCCCTTGCTCCTTCAAATGATTTGGGAAGTATAAATTTACCTATATATCAGTGCCATATTTTATTTGATAGTTTATTTTTAATTTGCAGGAATCATGCATCTCATGCTAAGCCATATTTGCATAGATATCAGTTGAAAATAATTTTCTGAATTATTTTTATAAATTGACTTTTATTGAATTCTCTTATATTAAATATAGTAACTAAATAAAACTTTTGGGGCAATATGATCTAAATAAATAATGTCCACTAGAGATCGCCAACTTAGAATACTGTTTTCTTATTCACAATATTGAACCGAATCAAACTGTCATCACTAGGTGATTGCTGTCATCACTGGGGATTTAATGTTACATGACTAGAGCAACACTTGTGAAATTGGCAGTGTGATACTGTGCTGTTTTAAAATTGAAGTATAGTTGATTTACAATGTTGTGTTACAGGTGTACAGCAAAGTGATATATTGTGTGTGTGTATATATATATATATATATATATGTATGTATGTATATGTATATATATTCTTTTTCAGATTCTTTTCCATTATAGGTTATTCTGATATATAGTTCCTAGAGATTATCATACTAAGTGAAGTAAGCCAGATGTAGAAAGACAAATATCATATATCATTTATATATGTGGAATCTAAATAAATGATACAAATTAAAGTATTTACAAAACACAAATAGACTCACAGACATAGAAGACAAACTTATGGTTACCAACTGTGATATTGTGCTTTTGCTTTACACTGTCTGTTGGAGACAACTCTGCATGGGTGGCTCACATTTCTGCATGTTTTGCAAACAAATACTGTCAACCCTTGAATAACACAAGGGTTGGGGCCCTAACCCCCTAGCAGTTGAAACTCTGCATATAAGTTATAGTCAGCCAACTTACAGTCTGCTCTCTGTATCTGTAATTCTACAACTGTGGATTCTCCCAAGTGTGGATCATGTAGTATTATGTTATTTATTATTGAAAAAACTCAGTGTATAAGTGGACCCTAGCAGTCCAAACCTGTGTTGTAATTAACTGTCCTTTGTTAACAAACTGTAATTTCAAGGATTTTGGTATACCTTGATAGAGAGAAATAGTGTCTCCTGCTGGAGCAAAACCAGGCATGCTTAGGTTATTCTGCAATAGGTTAAAGAGAACGTCTTCCTCCAGAGCAAAGGGCAGCATTCTTTCTGCCCATTCAAATATAGTCAGGTTCGGTCAGCTCAGAGTTCCTCTCCTGCACTAAAGCTACTGCATGGGCAGGCATTCATCTGACCTCATTCACACCACCCCTGTGGAACTTGGGGGCAAGGGGAAATTACACAAACATGCCATAAAATTAGAAATGCTTAACTTACCTTTAACATTACATAAAAGAAATTTAATAGTGTTTCATCTGGGCTGATATAAATGTGCTAGCAATATAGATCCATCTTAATATTGAAATAGATATACATTATGTATTATTTTTTTAAAGATTAGGCTAGAAAACTTATTCTAAAATGATTCCAGACTAGATAATGAAGATCAACCTGCATTTTGTCATCCATACACTTATCGTGCACAGTCAAAGTTGTATTATAAGTAGATGGAACCATGATTGACAGGTGTTTTCACAGGTATCTAATACAAATTAAATAAATTCCTTTCTTTACATTTATAGTAAAACTCTCCACATTCATATATATCTATAACCACACCCTCATCTCATTTATATAGCCTCTTATTCACATCAGATGAGTTTCTGAAATCCAGCTCCATTCCTTGCCACTGCTTTGATTTAGGCCTTCCTCTTCCTTTGGCTGGCTTTCCACCATCAACCTCTGCAATTTGAACAATCTTCTATACCATTTTCATAATTATCATCTAAAAATTGTAGTATTCATAGCACTTTTCTTTTTTACATATGAGTCGTTTCTAATATTTAAGTTTGACTGAGGTCCAGTCTTTCTTTCCAGTTTCTCTATGGCTACCAGACACTTTCTTAATATCTTATCTTACATGCGATACATCCTGTGAAAAATTTCCCACTCCTGTGCACAGAAGCAGTTGCCCCATCAGCAATGTTCCCCTTGTACTTTAGTCTTAGTCCATTCCATCCTTAATGCTGTAAAATTCCATGGGCATTTCCGAGTTGGTCTCCAGACTAAGGGTGGTGCCTGGATACCAGCATTTTGGTAATGGTGGTTTCATCTGGAAATGGAATGAGGTCATCTGTGGGTCAAAGGACACTCTGTTTCTTTTTTTAAAAAGTGAAAGTAGTAGCATATTTTGCCAGTACCAGTGAAAATAATAATTTTTAATATCCAAAGCATCTCATGTAAATCTTCTAAAGTAGGGGGTTTAACTCAATCCACAGGTTTCCTGGTAACCAAGAAGGAGAAAAACATTGAACCCAGAGGACACCAATAAGAGATGTACCAAGAGCAGACCTGATAAAACTATTCTAAGACCACATCCTTGAATGTGCCTGCTGCTCATCTATCCCCTAAAACATTCTGAAATTATTTTTTAGGAAATATCTAACCTAGACAAAACTACAACTTAGAAAAGAATCAACACTTATGCAGTTTGTACTATGTTCCAAATACTATTGTAAGTCTTGACTTATATTGACTCATTTAATTTTCACAATATACCTATGAAACAGTTACTACTAACAGATGAAGAAGCCACGGAGTAACCTGTCCAAGGTCACAAAAGAAGGGGCAGAGAAGAGATATGAACTCAGATAATCTGGTTCCAAAGTAAACAACTTAGTCTCGAAACTAACCTGTTACAAGTTAGAATAAACATTGCTGAAAACAATGTTAGGGTAAGGGGGAAGAATCTTTAGAAAACGGAGCAAAATGAAATAGAA
The DNA here is from genome assembly GCF_059928025.1 of Delphinapterus leucas. Lineage (NCBI taxonomy): Eukaryota > Metazoa > Chordata > Mammalia > Artiodactyla > Monodontidae > Delphinapterus > Delphinapterus leucas. Next base: position 53,149,846 of record NC_143145.1, read on the forward strand.
AATAAAGCAAAGGTAACAGCATCATTTCCTTGGCAAATTTAGACATTAGCATTTAGATGTATCTTATTCTTCACAAAATATTCCATCGCATGTGTGACTCATGACTAATATAATCAGTCATCTATTGATGGACACCTAGTTTGGGTACTTTCATACATACTCTTTCAAATAAATTGCTGGGTGAATGGGTATAAACATTTAAAACCATAGACACATTAAAAATCTTACCTTTAAAAATGACAGAATTTATACATTATAAACAGTAAGCAAAGTCTCTTTTCCCACACTTTATCAAGAATGGGCATCATTAACCTTCATTCTTTGTCAACAGGATGTGTGAATAATTATTTCTAATGTCTTATATTTTAAGAATTAAATCGATGCAGAGAAAGCTTTCGACAAAATTCAACACCCATTTATGACAAAAGCCCTGCAGGAAGTAGGCATAGAGGGAACATTCCTCAACATAATGAAGGCCATTTATGACAAACCCACAGCCAACAGTGTGCTCAATGGTGAAAAACTGAAACCATTTCCACTAAGATCAGGAACAAGACAAAGGTGCCCACTTTCACCACTCTTATTCAACATAGTTTTGGAAGTTTTAGCCACAGCAATCAGAGAAGAAAAAGAAATAAAAGGAATCCAAATCGGAAAAGAAGAAGTAAAGCTGTCACTGTTTGCAGATGACTATACATAGAGAATGCTAAGGATGCTACCAGAAAACTACTAGAGCTACGGTACAGTAGCAGGATAAAAAATTAATGCACAGAAATCTCTGGCATTCCTATACACTAAAGATGAATAATCTGAAAGTGAAATCAAGAAAACGCTCCCATTTACCATTGCAACAAAAAGAATAAAATATCTAGGTATAAACCTACCTAAGGAGACAAAAGACCTGTATGCGGAAAATTATAAGACACTGATGAAAGAAATTAAAGATGATACAAACAGGTCTCCATCTGATATACCATGTTCTTGGATTGGAAGAATCAACATTGTGAAAATGACTCTACTACCCAAAGCAATCTACAGATTCAATGCAATCCCTATCAAACTACCACTGGCATTTTTCACAGAACTAGAACAAAACATTTCACAATTTGTATGGAAACACAAAAGACCCCGAATAGCCAAAGCAATCTTGAGAATGAAAAACGGAGCTGGAGGAATCAGGCTCCCTGACTTCAGACTATACTACAAAGCTACAGTAATCAAGACAGTATGGTACTGGCACAAAAACAGGAAGATAGATCAATGGAACAAGATAGAAAGCCCAGAGATAAACCCACGCACATATGGTCACCTTATCTTTGATAAAGGAGGCAGGAATGTACAGTGCAGAAAGGAGAGCCTCTTCAATAAGTGGTGCTGGGAAAACTGGACAGGTACATGTCAAAGTATGAGATTAGATCACTCCCTAACACCATACACAGAAATCAGCTCAAAATAGATTAAAGACCTAAATGTAATGCCAGACACTATCAAACTCTTAGAGGAAAACATAGGCACAACACTCTGTGACATAAATCACAGCAAGATCCCTTTTGAGCCACCTCCTAGAGAAATGGAAATAAAAACAAAAATAAACAGATGGGACCGAATGAAACTTCAAAGCTTTTGCACAGCAAAGGAAACCATAATCAAGACCAAAAGACAACCCTCAGAATGGGAGAAAATATTTGCAAATGAAGCAACTGACAAAGGATTAATTTCCAAAACTTACAAGCAGCTCATGCAGCTCAATAACAAAAAAACAAACAACCCAATCCAAAAATGGGCAGAAAACCTAAATAGACATTTCTCCAAAGAAGATATACAGACTGCCAACAAACACATGAAAGAATGCTCAACATCATTAATCATTAGAGAAATGCAAGTCAAAACTACAATGAGATATCATCTCACACTGGTCAGAATCTACAAACAATGCTGGAGTCGGTGTGGAGAAAAGGGAACCCACTTGCACTGTTGGTGGGAATGTAAATTGATACAGCCACTATGGAGAACAGTATGGAGGTTCCTTAAAAAACTACAAATAGAACTACCATATGACACAGCAATCCCACTACTGGGCATATACCTTGAGAAAACCATAATTCAAAGAGTCATGTACCAAAATGTTCATTGCAGCTCTATTTACAATAGCCAGGACATGGAAGCAACCTAAGTGTCCATCAGCAGATGAATGCATAAAGAAGATGTGGCGCATATATACAATGGAATATTACTCAGCCATAAAAAGAAACGAAACTGAGTTATTTGTAGTGAGATGGATGGACCTAGAGTCTGTCACACAGAGTGAAGTAAGTCAGAAAGAGAAAAACAAATGCCATATGGTAACACATATATATGGAGTCTAAGAAAAAAAAAAAAGGTCATGAAGAACCTAGGGGCCAGACGGGAATAAAGACACAGACCTACTAGAGAATGGACTTGAGGATATGGGGAGGGGAAGGGTAAGCTGTGACAAAGTGAGAGAGTGGCATGGACATATATACACTACCAAACGTAAAATAGGTAGTGGGAAGCAGCCGCATAGCACAGGGAGATCAGCTCGGTGCTCTGTGACCACCTAGAGGCGGGGTATAGGGAGGGTGGCAGGGAGGGCGATGCCAGAAGGAAGAGATATGGGAACATATGTATATGTATAACTGACTCACTTTGTTAAAAAACAGAAACTAACACACCATTGTAAAGCAATTATACTCCAATAAAGACGTTTAAAAAAAAAGAATTAAGAGGTTTATTAATTATGTATTCCTGTGTAACAAATAGTCCAAAAACTTTAGCAGCTTAGAACAACAGACATTTATTATCTCACAGTTTCTATGGAAACAGATATAGGAAAACAGGTGCAAGTTAGCTGGGAGTGTCAAAGCCTCAGGCTCCGGCTCTCAGGCAGGGTGCCATCAAAATATTGGCAGGGCCTACAGTCATCTCAAAGCTCAACTGGGGGAGAGTCCCCTTCCAAGATTGCTCATGTTGTTGCTGTCAGGTCTTGTTTCTTTGTCACATAGGGCTCTCCAGTGGCTCCCTGAATGTCCTCATGACATGGCAGCAGTCTAAGGTGTCGAAGCCAGAGAAAGGAAGATACAGTCCTTTATTATTTAATCATGAACGTAACATCCATCATTTTTGCTTTTTCTATTTGTTGGAAACTGTCACCAGATCCAGACCACATTTAAGAGAAGGATAATACACGAGGATAAGGATCATTAGGAGCCACCTCAGGAACTGTGTATCTATGAGGGATATAGAACAACTTTTTCTATGTATTTGACTTGGAGTGTGTGTCCCCTAAAAACTCTTGAAAATGTTTATATTTTCAAATTTATCTTTTATGTTGTCTGAAGTTATTACTGTACTCAGGTCTTCCCCATTCTTAGAGTACTTTCAAAAAATTAAACCCTAGGAAGATTTCTTATGCTATTTTTATGGATTATTTTTGTATTTAAGTATTTTAGCCATTTGAGCAATTTGGAAGTTACAAAGAATGAGGTATGGATTTTGCTTTATTTTATCCAAATAGTGAGCTATTTGTCTCAAAAATATGTATTTTTACATATAATAATTCAGCTTCCCTTTCCCGGATTTGAAATGCACAATGGCAGAATTTTACCCCATTCTACTCAAAATAGATTGCTCCTCAAATCCTTGTGATTTCTTATAAAATTTTCTTTTATAATCTTGTGATTATAAAATAGGTATAACCTGTGAGAACAAAGCTTGTTCTGAAAAAAATCATCTACCTCTTCATATCACAGAATCATTGTTCTCAATCTTAATATATATATATGTGTGTGTGTGTGTGTGTGTATATATATATAGTTTATGCCATCACGTATCATATGACTTAAACTCTTAAGGACTTAGTTATATGATCCATGTAGGTGTAAACTTTGTATCTACTATATGAAGCAGTATTTTGAAACCATCAGCAATCACTTGATTTTGGGACTGTGAGTATATACTCCATAGTCAAAATTAGAAATTAATATTTTCTTATGACAATTAAAATTATGTGTGTAGATTCTTACTGCTACTCACTCAAGACCTAGGACTGCGGAGGAGCTGATCTATCAGGTTTTCTTGCTAGCTATCTGTTGCCAGTTACATACTTAATAATTGAGAACATAATTCACTTCTTTCAGTTTCTCAAAATCCTCCTCTATACAACCTCCCTTTGAGCTGAAAACTTTCCATTCAGTAAAGTGGGTTACTTTTGTCTATAGGAACATGGTGGGTTAATGATGGCATAACAGCTCTCATAGTTTCTTGGAAAGTCTTGCATCTACTGCCACCCTCTGAAGTGGCAGGGTACGCAATACCTATTGCATTGTTCTCAGCTTCTTATGAAAATCTAAAACTTAAAGAGTTCTGTTTCTTATTCAGTTAAACTAGTTGTCTGTATGATTCTTATTGTTGTTATAGTTACCTTGTTATATTTACCTTGCTTTCTGGCTATCAATACTTATGTCATTTCATCTGACTATTACCTCCTTGAGATCATACTATATTTCATAAGTTTTGTATGCTCTGCAGGGCTTAGCACAGTGCCTTGCACAAGATAGATAATGAAAATATGTTTTGAATGAAGTAAATCATAATGCACTGGTTGGTGTATTTTATCTGTGACTGAAAAAAAATTTTTTTATAGTAAGCATACATGATGTTTGGCTGATGCCATACATTTTCACTTAATTCATTGTCTATTTTAACTGAAAATATTTTGTTAGAATATAAGGGAGTTTAAACTTTTATTTGGAAAGAGACGTAATTTCTTTGTAGCTGAAAACTTCAAAGGTTTGCTAGTGGTAGATTATCCTTGCCCGATATAATTATCCTATGTAGTTAGAGACTATACTATAAGACATTACCATACAAAAGTTCCTTGACTGTAAGGCTGTTTTCTTTCTTCACACATTTTCTCTCCCATGAAGTAAGGTTGTGATACACATAAAGTTAATATTTGAGAAATGACTACATTGTAGAGCTTCATTGGTGGTGACATTGGTCAATCACATAAAATTTAGATGAACTCAATGTCATCAAATTCCAGTTCAATCTAACACTGACTTCCAAAACTGTGCCCTTCTCTCAAATTTCATGACCACATCCATAGTGCTGCATTATAATATTTCAGCATGTGGACAAGTGCAGAAATCATGCATACAGTGCTCACTTGTTATAAAAATTGAGAAAATAAATCTAAATACCAATAAAAGGAGAAAATAAAATCAACTATAACTTGATCATTTAGAGATAACATTTTAGTGTTTCCATCTAGATGTGTTTATTTGCATATAATATGAACCTGTCATATAGATATTCAATTTTTCACTTAATGTGTCATGAACATTATTTTATGTCAACCATGTACCGTGAACATTGTGTACTAAATATGCTTTTTAGAAATCAAATTCAGTGGCTTCATTAGAGTGGAGAGTAGCATATTTATTTTACCAATCCCTGATTTTTGACAATTTAAGCTCTTTCCAAATATTTATTATTATAAAAATTCTCACAATAAAAATTCATGAGCCTAGGTACTTACACACATACACTATTATGATATTCCTGATGTACAATATTGCTGTATTTCTTTCAATTACTGTATTTGTTTATATTAAACCCCACTTTTCCTGACTCTACCATTTCAGTCTCCACATATCATCAGAGTAATCATTTCACAATGACATTTATATGCCATGCCTCAGTTTAATCGTCTTCAGTGGGTCCCCATTGCCAGCCTACATATCTAAAAGATCAAAGCATCCTCCTAGCCTTTGAATTCTGCCTCTTCCCAATTAGGATCTCTTGATTTTTACCTGTAGGCTTAGTTCTTCTCCAAATTCCCGGAGCAAATCCTGGTGATTTTATACTTAAAGGCATACAGTCCTCAAAAAATTCTATTAAAATTCAGAACCTTCTCCCAATGACAAAACAAAAAATGTAGATAACTCCACGATGAAGCAGAATTTGGGTCTCACTTAGTGATAAATTCAAACTGTCATTTCAAATAGACATGATTTGGCTGATGTGAGCATTTCACAAAATAAGTGGTAAGAAACAGTTTTGTAAAGACAGTAGTACACAGAGGAAGCGTTTAATGTTATCTTTTAGATGTGAAAGCAGAAACTAAGGTTCAGAAGAATAAACTTACTTTTCATCCTGCTTAGCTACGCAGTCTCTTTCTATGGAAAGCAGTAAATATTTATTATAGGTTAAAGGCAATGAAAATAATGGACCTGTAGCTGGCAGCCATGCCAGGTAGTTCTTGGCACTGACAACATTTACCATATAAGCAATGACTGTCAAATTTAAAGAGCAAACACATTTTCCAGGAAAAATCATTTAATATTCATTTGCCAAGCACAGGGTATATTCAATTTGAGGGTTAACACTTAAAAAATACAGACACGAGGCAGAAAATATTGATTTTAAAAGAAGAAAAGGGGGAGGACATTTAAAAATCCATTTAAAATTAAAACTTTTCACAGAATCTCTAAAGTGGATCTAATAAATCCTGTGTCTCATATAAGAAACAGGCTTATTTCTGCTGTCTCAGATCATTTTGCAGACCCTTCGTTTAAGTCATGGCAGCTTAGCCAGTCTGGCAAAGACTGAAGGAGAAAGAAAACGTTATTTATAGGCTTCTTATAGGATATGAATTGCTCTTATTTCTTCATAAAAATTCTATTTAAAAAAATTTTTATTACTGTATTTATGTAGCCCACCATACAAGGGGCTCAAAAATACCACCACTCCACACACACATACACACCCACCAAAGTGAATTGGTATGAAACGGGGCCCATAATTTGTGAAAGAAAGGATCTGGCCTCAGCTTGGATCCAATTAGGATTAAATCCCACTCACTACCACCTGGAAATAAGAAAGCAATGAGAAGAGATGAAATGAAAGTAATGAAAGTAATTAGAGAGAGACAGAGACAGAGAGAGAGGGACAGAGACAGAGAGAGGGAAAGAAGGTGAGGGGAGAAAGAGAGAGAGAGAGACTCTCAAGCTACAAAAATAGAAGCCATTGCCAGTCTAGTAATACCTGGATAAAGACAGTTAATAGACATTATCATAGGAATTCATCAAACTAGACACATAATGAAGAATCTTTAAAAATGTACTAGAAACAAATACAGACTAGGTGGAAGTCAATTTTATAATTACACAAAATTCTATCCCTATAATGGATAGAACACTATGGTATAAACAGAATTTAAATCAAAACTAATATTTCTGAATACTAGCTTGAAGAAAACATTACATATATTATACTTTTTAATTCTCAGAGATTACATTTTATTTTCACTCACTCCTCACATTCAATTAAGCACAAAATCCTGTTGATTTTACCCGCATAACATCACTAGAGTATTCCCTTTCACTCCATTCCTTCTACCATATTTCCACTTCAGGGTTCTATCATCTCTCATTCAGAATATTAAAATATCTTCTTAGTGGAACTCCTTATCTCCTGTCTTGAGCACTCCTAACACATTCTCTACATTGAAGCTAGAAAAATCTTCCTAAAACTTTGTATGTTTTCATGTAATATTCCTCCTTAAAATTTGTCGGTAGCATCTTTTTACCTTCAGGATGAAAAACATCATCTATCCTATGGCATCCATGTCCTTTCACAACCCAGGCTTTGATTACCCTGTCAGCCTCATTCCTCACGCCCATCTCAGATTCACTGCCCATGTGCCATCTCTGCCAAGTCATCTGCAGTTCCCTCAAAACCGTCAGCTCTTTCTCCTCTGAACACTTGCTTATTCCATGCTTTCTGACAGCAGTTATTTACCTCAACATTTTGCCTGGGTAGCTCCTGATTATCACTTTGGCTAACCTTAGGTTTCTTCTCCACTAGGAAGCCTTGCATAATGATTTCTAGTTCAGATTTGTTATTTCCTTTAGAGAGTTCCATAATATTATCATGTCCAATCTCTCATAATACTTAGTAAAAGTGTTACAGTGATTTCACTTGAGGTCATGGACATACTGAATGATCAGGAATGAAGAAAGTACCAAACACTGAAAGATGTTTGAAAAGTACTCACAAAGGGAACATGCCAGATAAAGGCAGTATCTGCCTATATATTATAACCTGCCCTAAGCATTGCCGTGGTGACTAACATAACGGTGTAGGTGGGAGATTTTGAGGCTTTAGGACAAGTTAGTGGAATAAGAGTCAAGACAGGAAGAAATAGTAAACAATGTAAAACAAGGAGAATAAAGAAGTCATACAACTGTGAATTAAAGAATGAAGTAGGAACTAGAAGAAAACTCCAACAGATCCGCTTTGGTGAAAAACAGGCTTGTTGTTTTCTTTGCAAGATTATGTAATCTACACAGTGGCCTTTCATGCACCACTCTTGGGAAAATAAGCTACTTTTTCACATTTTAATGAATGGAGTCATTTGTTTTTCATACCTCTCCTATTCTGATCTTCCAAAGGTCATAGAGTCTTCATCAAATATTTTAAACTATAAATATCTAACAAATTAAAATAGAAATGTTATAGGAAATAAAAAATCTTTAATAGGAATCTTGCTTATACTAGCTAATGAAAGCAGCATACAGACTGAAGTATTACCAAACAATGAATCCCATCAAACTGCTAATGGAAAGCCTTATAGCAAAATAATAAAAATGGTTTTTGAATGTGGTGTATGGCTACCAGTGGCATCATGCTAATCAAAACTCATATATGCCCACAGCTCTCCACAATTTCGTACAAACTCTTACCCTAATTTTGTTTCTCAGTCTTCCCTTACATATTTGTTTTCACTTACATCTATTTACTCTCTCATGAGCAGAATCTGAGTTGTCCAGTATTGATGCCTTTGTTTACACAGCTGTTTCCGCATAGAGTGCTATCTTTATCTCTCTACACATCTCCAAATGGTACTTGTATTCAAGGTCTAATTTAAATCTTACTTCTTTCATAGATAATTTCTTGGCCAATGTCTATTGAAATGCTATCTCTTAGCTCTGAATTATATTAGGATTTATCTTTTCATTTAGTGTCCTGCATTAACGATAACCAAACAAAAATGAGATTAAGTCTTTCACATTACTTGTAAACTGAGTCTAAAGGCACACTAAATGGCTAATTTAAGAATATTTTAGCAATCATAGTATTATTATATTGCTTACCTAGATAATTCTGAAAAGAAAATCATTCATGGATGCACATATTCTGTTATATAGTTTTATAATGAACAAATTATTTTTAAAATATTCCCTTAAAGCAGTGAGCTGATTGCTCTGTGTGGAGCAGATGCCCTGTCATTCCTTAGTCAATCTCTATTGAAATGAGTTTTTCCTACTCTAAACTATGGTGGACTTATCATCTCTTATTTCCTCGTCTATATTAGCTATAACTGTGCAAACATGAGATTGTAAATTGAGTCTAAAGACATCTCCAAACAAATGGTTCAAAAATATTTTTTAGTAACAGTAGTATTATCAGAATAAGTATTACTTCTTGAAAAGATTCTATGAAAGGAATACCTTCAAGCTTTATGCATTCTGTGAACATTCATGTCATTACTTGACTATTTTAAAGGAATTTTCCCAAAGCACTGTTATGTATACTTTACGAAATTAAGTCTTATGGACCCCTGCTTGCTCCCTAGCCCTGCTGAGGCCCTCTGCCTCAGTGGGGAAGGTTCTTTCTCCCTTTGAGTTCATGCAGCCAAAATAAAACCGAGGCTGAGATTGAAGCAGCTTTATTCAATGGTCAGAGAATGGAGAAGTAGAAACTTAGTTCACGAATCAACTTCTCACCTTAATGGTGAGAGGGATTTGCTTTTAAGGAATAAGGACGATGAAGGTAGGAGTGAGACTAATGACGGTGAGGCACGTGCATTGGTTTTCTGGGAAAGAAGCAGGGCTTCCCTGGAAATGGGGTACCATCCCTTTTCTGTCCTTTTTTGCTTTGTGACATCCGGTCATAGTCACCTGTAGGTGTGTCATATAGTATACTATATAGTAAAATCAGCATAAAATGAGACTCAGGGTCTGCTGGAGGTCAGATTCGTAGCCATTTTGGTTTCAGCTGATTCTAACCAGTTTTTGTTTTTCTCTACCTATAACTTCCTTTGTGTCCAGACCCTGTGACTTAAAGATATATGTTAGTTCCTGTTCAAAGGAGGGATTGGTGAGTTTTGAGCAAGGGTCTGGTGGCAACTCTGGTAATACATAGAGCAGAGGCTCTTTCTCTAAATATTAGCCAATTGACTGGTAAATTTAATAAGGGTAAGCACTAAATTGAAAGGTAAAAGGCCACTTATGCCTCATCACGATAGAAGGGATTTGGGTGTAAAAAGTATTAAAACAAAGTTGTCCTTAGTACCCCTAGCAATTCACTGAATCCCAGACCTGAAAATGGTGGTTATTCTCCATTATGTGTGAAGTGTTCCAGTTGGTTTTACTGGAAGAAAGCTGAAAATTTAGAGTTTGCTCTGAACAATAAGCAAACAATAAGCAAAATAAACCAAAAAAATCTTAGTCATCTATGTTTTGAATAGGTAATATACTTATATGTTTCAAAATTCAAGAATTACAAGAATGCATAAAGAGTTTCTCTTCTTCTCCCTGCTCTTCAGCCACTTAATATCCCAACTGTGAGGCACCCAATTATACCAGTTTGTGAGACCTGTTTTAATTAAATTTATATTTCCTAAGCTGAAACAGGTCTGTATTTGCCTCATGAAATGTAGGTCAACAAGACAGTTATTGAGTAGCACCTTTGCCGGGAAGGCTCCTGGATACTCTGAGAAAGAATTATAGAGAGGGCATGCTAGGGGATATCTTAGTGATACTTAATATACGAATTCCTCCTCCCATTAAGAGTATGATGCATTCTTCCTTCTCTTGTGATCCTATTATGTGTTGGCCACTTTACTACAGTTGGTTTCATTATCCCTACTTTATATATGAGAACACTAAGCCTCACATAAATTAATAGTTTCTAATGGTCATGCCAACAATAAGTGGCAGATTTGGAGTCAGATTTGAATTGCAATTGTGGGACTCTAAAGCCTTTGTTTTTTCCACTCACTGCTTAATCAGAGAAGGAAAATTCTTGAAGTCAGATTTCAGGAAGAATGAATGGGAAAACAGAGAAAGCCAAAACAGTTTAAAAATAGGTTTTTTTATTAAAAAAATTAAAATGTAAAACAGCTTTTATAGACATATTACCTAAATTACCCATAGCAAATTTCAGTTACTAAACAGTTACACTGTTTACACAAGGTATTTGAACAACCTATCAGACTCACCTACTCATAAGGCGTTGGGAGATTGTTGGGGAAGGTCCTCTCATGGGCAGAAGTCAGGTTACAGAGAATAATTCACCAATCACTAAAATAAGAACATGTTACAGCACAGAAACTTATTTTTCTTTTGTGATCTCAAAGAACAATGCAAACATTATCCACACCAGAGCCCAAGAAGTACATGTATCTGTTATTCCCACTTCATAAGTGAGGACATAAGACACCCTGTGAGTCAACTGCATAGCCCAGTCCTATGCTCAGACTACATAAATACCGCTAATGTTAACTTTCTAGGAAACAAGTGGGAGAAAAATGTGATGCAGTAATGCCAGAGTGTTGCACTGTTCCTTATGGCTTCTTTGACGGCAGAATTAATTTCCTACCCGATGTAGTGAAGAATTTTAGATTATGAAATTGTTAATGAGCACGAAAGGGAGCTCCCTTCATTTCTTGGTCCCAAATGGCACAAAACTTAGATAAATTAAAATCTTGAGAAGCAGCATCCAAAATGGGAGGATCAATCTCCTTTAAAATACCTAAGGAATCCATCAGTGCTAGATTTCCATATATTTTAATAGTTGATTCTAAAATACATCTACCCTCTCTAATCAACCACCACCCTTCAAAGTTGACTAGATACACATAATTTCCCAGTAATTGCTCCACAGAATTCAAGACCCAGGGTAAATAGACCCTGTATATCACTAAATCAGGATTATGGTACACAAAAAGCGGGAACAATTTCTAGAGGTGTCTCAAACTTACTGTGAGATCTAGCCCATCCAAGCCTGATCGCAAGAGAGCAAGTAAAAGCCACAGGCAGATGAAAGTCAATACCATTAGCAGGGCTGAAGCTGAGGAATTTATCTGCTGTTGGATACTGACGGCCTCTGGCTAATCAGGCATCTAGCATGATGTATTTTCACTTTAGGTAGAGGGGGAGGAGAGGAGAATGTTGTAATCATGGATGTTAACTCACTAAGAATTGAATGCAGGGCCTAGTTAAATTCCTATTGGAAGGAAAATACACAAGGCTAGTGACTAGACTCACTGATTAATATATATGGTTGAAAGGTTTTTCTGGAAACAGGAACTAATCTAGCCTTCCCTTGAAATCTGGACATTGCACTAAACTTGTTCCAGGATGGGAGAGACATTCAAAAGTTTTGGTCGTTTAACAGCTTTCTGATTTCCGTTTATTGTTAGCAAAGATAATACAAGTTTCCTCTAGAGACAGGCTTCCTTCCCTGTGACGGTAAGAGGAGAAACTAAATTGAGTTTGATATCTAAACTTTCATGCCTACATGTGTAAACCAAAAACAACAAAAAGCCCAAACCAAAACGTCCCAGACTCTACAGCAGTGCTGTTCAATAAAAATATAATGTGAACCACATATACAATTTGAAATTTTCTAATAGCCACTTAAAAAAAAAAAGTAATAGCCACCTGTGGCTAAGAGCCTACCTATTGGGCAGTGCAGCCCTAGAATTCGACTTCAAAAAAAAAAAAAAGGGAAAAACAAAGCAAACAGAACCCAATTTCAATAAAGAGGACGTTTAGAGTTGGGCTGTGATCGCTGATTTTTGGTATCTGGAGAAAGGAGGCCCAGGAGTAAGAAACAAAGGAGAGGGCAGTGAAAAGAAGCGTGATTGCTGCATCTCCAGAGAAGCCTGCTCTCCCCACCATGTTAGCCCAAGCGTTGAACGGCTGCCTAGAGGTGACGAGGTGTGCGGCCGATCCTAAAGGGTCACCGTCGCTTGGGCTTCAAAGCCCGCTTGCCCGGGATTAGAGCCAGTGGGGTGGGGAACGCAGATTTCGGGGCTCCGCGGTGGAGCCGCCAAGGCGCCCTACCTGTCGAGCAGCGGGGTGTGAATGTGCAGGTGTTTCACGGCCACCTGAACGCGCCAGTCTGCGTGGCGGGCAGAAGACACGGTGCCGGACGCGCCGCGGCTCAGGTAGCGCAAGTCGGCGAGCTTGTGGTACGGGATGGTGGGCAGGACGCTGCAGATGGCCTCCTCGTTCATGGTAGCGGGTGGCGCGGGCACTCAGGCAGCCGGTCGATTCCGGAAGTGCCCGCCGCTCCCCCGGCTCCACCCCCTGCGCGAGCCGCGTCGGCAGGCCCTACAGCCTGCCGGACATGAGGTCACGAGGCCGTCCATTCTCCGCGCAGCCCACGCCAAGCGGCTGCTTATCCGGAGCCGGAGCGGACTCTTCTCTTCTAGAGACTGGTCAACTCTGCGGCGGCGGGGCGCACAGCGGAGAAGCTTCCTCTCTCCGACCTGGCCCTCCCAGGCGCTGCCTGCCACCGGAGCCCGCCTGTCGGAGCTCCACCATCCCCAGACTTCTCAGGCGACGTCAGCGGCGGATGCCGAGGCGGGGATGAGGGCCACTGGCCCGCGATCCTCCCAGCAAGGCTCCGGCCTCGGCCTGAGGCCCGAGATCTCTGCCTTGTGGCGCCCAGATGACGTGTGCCACACCGGCGGGGCTCGGGCGGGGGCTTGGGAGTGGGGAAGTGAGCCAGGGGCGCTCAATTTGTCTTCTCTCCACCCAACCCACTAGGTTGGAAAGGTTTTCTTTTGGGGAAATTTCCTCTTCGCAGCTCCACACCCAGTCAGCGGACCCTCCCACCCAGGAGGAATCGCCTCTGGTCCCATCGGCGCGTCTTCCGGGAGTCACCAAACACCAGATAGAGGTAGTGGGGTGGGTGTGGCAGCTGCCGTTTCCTGACTCCAAGCCTGCGCGGAAAGCCCTTTGAGGACGTGCAGTGGTGACTTACTAGGGCTCCGCACTTCTCAGCCCGGTGAGTCAGTAGGGGTGTAGATTCACTTGCTTATCTGGACTCCAATCTAACCTCACTTCCAACTACTTTAGTCGTGTGGGGGTGGCTGATAAGCCCTGTCAGAGTTTAATCCTGTCTAAACGTTCAGATGTTTAGTTCCTGTTGGGTGCTTCTCTACTAGGGACCTATTTTTCTGACTTTTTTTTTCTCTCCTGACGTCCATAATTACAGACAGAGATTGAAAAGTAACCTTGAGAGAGTCCTTCCCTTGATTCCAGGTAAGCCTGCAAACATTACTTTCTTATAGATCTGGGAAGAATGCGGTGTTTAATGCCAATCAAAAAAGACTGCAAAGATCTTTTTACCTTAAACAAACACTTTTCTACACCAGAAATGATTATTTTGCAAAGTGTGGTGCAAATATTATACACAATACCAAGTCCATGCTAGGCATTTAATGAATTCTAAAGCAAAAGTAATAGGGAATGCCTGACTTCAATCAGGGATTTCTGCCTACAGAAAATCAGTGCTTCCTGTATTTTTGTATTGCCTGAAATGAGAGTAGCAGTGTTACATTTTACAATAAATGGAAGCTGTAATGAAAGAGTGTGTTTTAAAATTTGATAATTTAAAATAAAATACTTAGCTCTAAAGATATGGTCTGATAATCTGTGGTTCATTCCTTAATAAGCTTTTTGCTACAAAAAGTGCTCAGAAAACTTTTCCCATTCATTCATTCATCCAGTCAGTTTACAAACTAAGAATTCTAGAGAAAGAGAACAAAAATTAAGAAGGGAGGAAATGATCAAAATAATAATTCAAGAATTTCTTCCAGGACCAAAAGACAAAGATCTTCATATTTAGAGGACCCACCAGCTACCCACAGTGAATGAAGAAGGACCTATGTTAAAGCACACCATTAAAAAGATCAGAACACGAAGAGTAGAGAGGATTTTAAAAGTTTTTAGAGGGAAGAAGCAGGAATAAACGGATGGGAATTAGAATGGCATTGGGTTTCTCAACAATAACTTTTATGCTAAAACACTACAGTGAAATTTCAAGTTTTGTAAGACAATAACTTCCAACCTAGAATCCTGTAGTCAAACTATCCATCAAGTGTAAGAGTAGAATAAAAACATTTTCACATATACAAGGATGAAAACATTTATTTTCCATCCATCCATCCACCTTTTTTTTTTTTTTTTAAGGGAAAGTTACTAGAGGATGTGCTCCAACAAAACCTGAGAGCAAGACAAGAAAGAGAAAGACATGGGATCCAGAAAAAAGGACCAGGAGAATGTGAAGGGAAATGCCAGGGTGAAAGATATGTGGCAGAATTAGAGAGCAATCGTTTTCACCGGAGAAGGAAGATGGCAGACTCCAAGAAGAAAGACTGGTTAGTGTAATTGAATTTATTTAGATTACTAGTTTTGAGTATTTGGGTAGTTACATTGATAGATGTTTGATAGATCTAATGAAATACGTGATAAAATTCGAGAGAGAACTTAAAAAATATAAGCAAGTAAAAAACGGAAGCAATTCTTAATTCCATGAAAACTAAAAATTAGGCAAGAATGGAAACAGCGTTTCTCCAACTGTTGTGTGGTGAAAATTCTAAGACTTTTTAGAGCTTCTGAAATACTCGTGTATTATAAACCTCGAAGGAGAGAACATGCAGCATAGAGCACTCTGAAATTTATGTATATTTTTAATTACATTACTTTAAAATTTTTAAAAATTAGTATTCACATGGTTCAAAATTTAAAAGTGTAACAGACAGATAATTCAATAGAAAATTAGGCAAAAGACCTAGATACTTCACACAAGGGTATATCTAAATAGCAAATAGTACATGAATGTGAAAAGGTGCTCGACATCATCAGTCATTAGAGAACTACAAGTTAAAACCACAGTGCAATATCACTACACAAATACAAGAATAACTAAAATTAAAAGGACAGAATATAGCAAGTGTGGGTGAGGTTTTGTAACAATTGGAGCTCTTGTACATTGCTGGTGGGAGTGTCAATTGGTACAATCAATTTTGCAAACTGTATGGCAGTAGTATTAAAATTGCAGTGATGAGGATCCTCAGCAATTCCTTGCCTAGGTATATGGACATGCATATGCATATATTAGAAAGTTCATAGTAGTGCTATTTATAATAGCTTCAAACTGGAAATTACCCAAATATCCATACATAGTAGAATGAGTAAATGATTTGTGGCCCATTTACACAGTGGAATACTAAACAGCAATGATATTGAGCAGTGTACAATATGATGAATTGCACAAATACAATACTGGATGAAAAAGCCAGACACAGAAGAGTATACATTTTATGAGTCAATTCCTATTAAGTACAAAAGTAAGCAAAACTAGCCTATGCTTTTAGAAATCAGGATAATGTCTGCTCTTGTAGAGTGGTCATAGTGAGTAGAAGGGACAGGATGAGGCCTCTGGGGTGATAGAAATATTCTGTTTCTTGATCTAGGACCTAGACTCTTGGTGCCAGTTACATGGGTATGTTCAGTTATGAAAATTCTTTGAGGCTACACAATGTGCACTTTTCTGTGTATATATATGTTATACTTCAATAAAAGGTTAATAGGTTTAAATACAAAATAAATAATATATGTGGGTGTATATTATGTCTCTTACTTTTATTTAATTAGTATTACAGTATATACCTGTTCACCTTGCTTGTCTTTCACTTAGTAATCTATTTCGGATATCTTTCCATACAAATGCATATAAAGCTTTCTCATCTTTTTTTTTTTTAATGATGGATATGCCATAATTTACCCCTCATTGGTTGACACTTAGCTTGTTTCCACATATTTACTATTACAAATTATGCTGCAATAAGTAATCATATATGTCATTTCATACATGTGCAAGTGTATCCATATTAGAAGCTGAACTGCTGGACAAAAGAGTTATGTTCGTTTGTAATTTTGGTTTGTATTGTTGAATTGACCTTCACTGAGGTTGTTCCAGTTTTCTTTTTCTGCAGACAAATGAGAGTGCTGTTTCTCCACACACCTTCTTGCATTTCTTTTCGAGATAGATAGTATAATGTTGATCTGCTGATTCCTGTATTTCAGTGCTTTTAAAGTCATTTAAATGCTAAGATTCTTTTTATTGCAGACCTTCTA
Source organism: Delphinapterus leucas (assembly GCF_059928025.1). Lineage (NCBI taxonomy): Eukaryota > Metazoa > Chordata > Mammalia > Artiodactyla > Monodontidae > Delphinapterus > Delphinapterus leucas. The sequence goes on from NC_143145.1 coordinate 53,167,089, forward strand.
AATATCTGGCTTCAATTTGCTTATCACAACATCAAACCTTTAGCTTTCATGATAGTTTCACCATTATAGAGCTAAAACTATGTATTCTTAGTGATATGTACATTGTTTAATTAATGCCCATAATGAATGGCTAATGACAGAAAACCTAAATAATACTAATGCTAAACTACATCAACTAAATGAGAAACAAAAAACATGAGAATAATTATGCAAATTAGGCTTAAAAACAAGCCTCACACCTATATGTTGAATTCATCTATTCAAAATTCTGTAGAATCATATTAAGTCATATTTTCCATTTACTGAGAATAAAGGTTATTTATATCTGCATGTGCTATTTTAGGGACATGGTAGCTTGAAATGGCATGCTTGAAATCTCTCATAGTCTGTTTTTTTGTTTTGCTTGTTTTTTTAACTTCAATGCCTTTTATTCCTGTAAGTTCTTTATATTTATTTATTTTTCTAATTTTTTTAAAAATTAATTTTTATTGGACTATAGTTGCTTTACAATGTTGTGTTAATTTCTGCTGTACAGCAAAGTGAATCAGCTATATGTATACATATAATGTCCATGGACAGAGGAATGGATAAAGAAGATGTGGTATATATATGCAATGGAATATTATTCAGCCATAAAAAGGAATGAAATTGGGTAATTTGTAGAGACGTGGATGGAGCCAGAGACTATCATAAAGAGTGAAGTAAGTCGGAAAGAGAAAAACAAATATCATATACTAACGTTTATATGTGGAATCTAGAAAAATGGTATAGATGATCTTATTTGCAAAGCAGAAATAGAGACACAGACGTAGAGAACAAACGTATGAACACCAAGGCAGGAAGTGGGGGGGTGGGTGGGATGAATTGGGAGATTGGGATTGACAGATATACACTATTGCTACTATGTATAAAATAGGTAACTAATGAGAACCTACTGTATATAGCTCAAGGAACTCTACTCAATGCTCTGTGGTGACCTAAATGGGAAGGAAATCCAAAAAAAGAGGGGATATATCTCATAGTCTTTAAAATTAGAAACAAGACAGAAAAGTTGAAAAATAAACCCCTTAAAAAAGTACAAATGCAAGAATTAAAAACATCTCATATTCTAATTTTTTCTATTTTTTGGTCTAAAAGCATCTGGTAACCATTGGGGGAAAATGGGTGAAGGATATGTGGGACCACTCTGTATTATTTTTACAACTTCCTGTGAGTCTATTATTATCTCCAAATAAAAAGTTTTAAAAAGTTGTACCTGGGTGTATTCGTTTCCAGGGACTGCCATAACAAAGAACCACAAGAATTATAAAAAGGTATGTAAAGGAGAAGTAAGGCTTCCTGATTCTTCAGATCTCCAGTTCACCTCCCCTAAGACAGCAAATAAATTTAACAAATATTATGTGCCATAATGCTAGGTGCTGGAAATACAGGGATAACAAAAGACACATGGTCTCTGTCCTTAAAATGCTTTTAGTGTTCTAAGGGAGATAGAACCTAAGCATACAATTACAGTAGAGTGTGATAAATGTTCTGGTAGGGAAGTCCAGGGCACACTCAGAAATTAGGAGAAAGAAGCCTGCATGGTAATTTAATGAAGAGAGGTAAGGCAAACTGCCCAAAGTCATAGAGTTTTTAAACTACAGAGACATGATTCCTGCACAAATCTATTTGAATTAAAGCTCATATTCTTTCTGGGAACTGCTTGCTGTATCACTAGGGTATTACATTTTCAGTTTCACTTTATATGATGTCTCAGGAGAGGAATTTAGTAGCAAGAGGGAATTTCCCAGCTACAAAAAGACAGTGATGGACAAAAATTTATTATTAATGGACATTTCATGGGAAATTCCATTTTCTTTTGACATTTTAATTGGCAGGTTTCCAAGAGTGTGGAAAGGTATGTTACCAGTAGCTCAGTCTGCATTTAAAAATTTTAGCTCCTGAATTAAGCAGGATATTTTGCTTTTTCAAATGTCTTCAGAACTCAAAATCATTTTCTCCAGCTGTCACTCCTAGCTTGTAAGCAAAATATACTAAGATATATTTTTTAGGCAATACACACACACACACACACACACACACAGACAAAGCCACACTTTTTTTTTTTTTTTCTGCTTTAGGCAGTGGCTATATGAAAGAGATTATAAGTTCAGTACCCTTTTTAGTATCCTTTTTTGGGCAAGTATAGACCAAGTTGTAGAAGAAGGCAGAGCTTTTCTTATTGTAGTAGCCAGTATAGTGTAGGTCAGGAGTCCCCAACCCCCGGGCCGCAGACTGGTACCGGTGTGCAGCCTGTTAGGAACTAGGCCGCACAGCAGGAGGTGAGCGGCTGGCAAGCGAGCGGAGCTTCATCTGCTGCTCCCCATCGCTCGCCATCCCCCCACCCAGTCCGGGGAAAAATTGTGTTTCACAAAACCGGTCCCTGGTGCCAAAAAGGTTGGGGACCACTGGTCTAGGTCATAACAGCGCCGGCTGGTGCAATTTGGAATCGGAAACATGACTGAAGCAGGGGTCCAATGTCAGCAGCTGAACAGGTTGCCAGAGAGAACTCTAAGGTTTATTGGGAACTAAGGAACACTCAGGAAGCTTCTTTGACTTAATTTTTATAATTGTAAAAAGGAATAGAAATGTCTGCCCTGCCAGGGAAACCTTGTTGCACAACTCCTGCCAAGGACACTGTTCACACTGGGGAGGTGCCATTCACGTGGAATACGTTATGAATGGGCCCCCTAGAGTTGTGCGATGTGGAGGCCCTATAGCCTACCTGTCTCCCAGGATTGTTCTGAGAGACTCAAGTTATACAGTGAATATAAAAGAACTTTATAAGTTATAAACCTGTCAATCTATGTAAATAATAATAATAATAGTTATTTTCCTGGCCAGCTCTGCCCTTCAAGCAAAACATTCTTATCTAGTTTAAGAAAGAGAAAAGCAGCCCTTATTAGCTGGGAGCTGGCCTGGCACTCCCAATGAATCTGTGGCATTCTCCTGTTCAATATAAACACTTTCATAGAACATCAACGTCAGACAGGACTATTTTGTCACTGTAGTGGAGCAAGAAAAAATAAGACCACTTCATTATCATGTTTGAACAGACAGAGGTAAAAACATTGTTCAAACCACAAAAATGAGCAAACATTGCCCTTTCCTGGCTAATAATAAGTGCCTGCTTCTTCTTTACCAATTATAGCTTTATCTCAATTTCATTATTCTCACTGTCTAGATATAAATTAAGATACCTGATCAGAGAATCACTCCTGCTTCCAGACAGCATCCAATGCAGGGAAGATACCCGTTTCCTTGAATGCTCCTCAGAATCACCTACAAGAAGTCCAAATCCTATGATAAATTATTTCTAACATCCTCTTACTGAGATGTCCTGATTCTTCATGGTACACATAACTCCTGCTTGCAATGAGTCAGTAAACCCAGATTTATAGAACTGCAGATGTGTTCCTGGTGGTCTTTGGATAGAGGACATTGGCAGATTCATAGAGCAGTTATTATGAATGCTCTATGGAGCCCTCACTGTCTGCATTTCAGTTAAAGAACTGGCTCCTCTAACTTCTCTAGGGACTTAGCTATGGTGTAGGTTCTTTTTCATAGCCCAGAACTCCTGAGGAAGAGATTCTGGTTGGCCATAATATCCCCCTTCAAGTCCTTTGTGGATTATGGGGATATGGACATGAGGTACTGAATTTCTAAAACAGCAACAACAACAACAATATCGACAACAGCAATAATAACTAAGACTTATAGGTTAAGAATCCGCCTGCGAATGCAGGGGGCACGGGTTCAAGCCCTGGTGCGGGAAGATCCCATATGCTGTGGAGCAACTAAGCTCGTGCACTACAACTACTGAGCCAGCTCTCTAGAGCCTGCAAGCCACAACTACTGAGCCCACGTGCCACAACTACTGCAGCCCACGTGCCTAGTACCTGTGCTCCACAGCAAAGAGAAGCCACCGCAATGAGAAGCCCACACACCACAACAAAGAGTAGTGCCTGCTCGCCGCAACTAGAGAAAGACCGCGCACAGCAACGAAGACACAATGCAGCCAATAAATAAATAAATTTATTAATTTTTAAAAAAAACAACCTAACACTTATATAATGCTTGCTACGTGTCAGGGACTCTTCTAAGCAATTTCCATAGAGTCACTCGCTTAGGACACCAACACTGTGCAATAGATGCTCTTATGACTCTAACTTCGCAGATGTAGAAACTGAGGCACAGAGATGTTAATTAGTTGTGTAAGGTCACACAGCTATTCAGAGGCATAGCCAGCAATTGAACAAAGGAAATTATGTTGCTGTATTCTGAATCAGTTCAGCTGTTCTCATGAAGTAATAGAGTACTGAGAGATGGAGTGTGAATGATTCGGCACCACTCAACACACTTTTATATGAAGAGTTATTTTATACGTGAGCAAGGATATCTTTTAAAGGAGTTCAGTCTAGCAATCTTAAAGTGTTGATGTGTCTCTTTAATAATAGTGTCTGTTAGGAATCATTTAAACTTTATGGAAGTAACTCCATTGGCTATAATTTGCTTTTTCTTTTACATATGAACATTTTAATTCGGCATTTATTGACTGTCTATGATGAGAATGGCTCTTTGGTGTGTAGTATGGGACAAAAGCTCTACATTGCTATCTACAGAATAAATAAGCTCTACACTGCTGTCTACAAAAGTGATGACTAAAGTCTTTATATATATCATGATGATTTAAGTCTTTATATACATCATTTTTATCGTTTAGAAATCTTCCTTATTATAATAACAACTTGGAATTGGAATATAATTGGCATTAACTGATCTGATTCTAGCAGAAAAATATGGGGCTTCGGCACCCAATAGAGTTAAAAGTCTCCTTCTTCATTAATCTATGTGCATGACCTCTTTGGTATTTTGTAATCTCAGTGAGTCTCATTTCCTTCAACTATTAAATAGTGAAAATAATACTTTTCTTAAGGGTGTTAGGAGAATTAAATAGGATAATGTGCATAAGATTATACCCAATAAGTATTAGTTTTCTTTCTCAAAGTAAAATATGTGGGCCTTGCCAATTTTAGTCTAAGTGAGAATTATCAACTTTATGATTGTCAAGGCTGGGTTATGAATAGTGAAAAATGACTTAAAAACTGTGTAGCCATGCTGTTGTTTCAAATGTGATCTCTATGCAGACATGGACCGTATCTGTTTTGTTCAACAGTGCCTAGGACAATGAAAGTGATAATAATACACCTACTATCACCTTAGACTGTGGAAGGATGTTATGGTCAGTAGAAGACTGCAATTCTTGGGTGAAAAGCATGCAGAATTCTCTAGTGTGCTCATTTCAAGTTTTTGTGTTTTCAAAGTTACACGTTCATGTTTAAAAATCATTATAGTTCACAAAGGTAAATAGTAATAATAATATTATGACATCTATTATGACAAAAGTACAGGATTTTAAAAAATCTTTGCAGCCAATATTCTGATAACTCTCTGAGTCTAAACTGTATCTCTAAACTCTTAGACTGTAGTCTAAGTAGAAGTAATATATTCTTTCACCTATTTAGAAAATTAAAGTATTATTAAAGAAACCATGTACAACTGAATATGTTGGATGGAAGATATTTGATTTCAAGCATAATTAGGTATTAAGTTTATTCCTTTTAGTAGATTTAGTGAAAACTTAGTCATCTGATTGAATGAATATATCAATCTTCTTTAAAAACTTATTATGAAATAAATAGATGAAAGAAGTATTAAAATTGAAATACTAACTTCTCACACATAAAAATGTTTTACATTCTACCAAATACAATATCATTAAGACAAGCTTGTGTTGTAATTATTATCTCTATTGAGATATGATGGGGCTAATAAATGATATTATAAAGACAGGAAGATTCCAAAAAGAAAGGGAAGAAAAAAGATAAGCTACTATGTTACCAAACCTACAAGTCAGGTAAGATACTTCTCTTCCCCTAGGAAGGAGTACTGGCCTGATGAAGGAAGGGGAGGGGATGGTACAGCGAGAGCCTGGGTACGTTATTCCAGTGAAAGAACTCCTCCTGGAAGAAAATACGTGGAATGAGGGGATGGTGGTAAGTGTTCTCCCCAACAATTCCCATTTTAAAGATGGGAAAACTAAGTCTAAGAGTAGATTGACTAGCTTCAAGTATTACAAGTAAAAGGTGATAGAACTGGGAGTAAACCAGATGGTTTATTTCAGGTTTATCAGAGGGCCCTTATTAATGAGGTACACGATATAGTATCCTAGAATCACAGTAAAACCAGGACCTATACATGTAAAAGTTAGAGCCGAATATCATAAATTTGCAGCTTTCTTTATATTTGCTTTGTGATGAGGTAATGAACTTATTAGAATAAAAGCATTGTATATATTTTTATTTAGTGAGTACTCAAATGGTGCATACATCTGAATTAAATGCCTGAAATATCTCAGTTATTAAGAAGCTATCATTGGAGACGTAGCAGAGTGTACATATGTTTATGCACGCAAATATTTAACAGAAACACAGTAAAAAGGTTCAATTATATTCATGCTGAAGTATGGAAGTTACCAGAGAGTTAGTGAACGAGGAATTTAATCACTATTATTTTGTAGAGTGTAAATGATTGAGAAAAACTTACAGAAAGAGGTGATCTGAAGGTCAGTTCAAAGGAGAGAATCATTTTTCGTTGTTTCCAGAGAGTTTTTGGTACATTTTAGAGAGGGCTACAAAATCCAAGGATGAGAACCACGTCCCACCAGGACAACTGGTGGGTGTGTATGTTGCAAAGAAGCAATAGCATGCTGAATGAAGTGTGTACCTCACTACACTCTGGGCACTAAAATGTTTTAAGAGTCAGGTTCCATAATATGAGTTTGTAACATCTTACCTATAATTTGTGGGTAGATGGGCAAAGGCTTGGCCTTAATCACACATATAAAAACACGTTAACAAGATCATGTTTGGTTTTAACCCCAGTCTCTATTTTCGTACCTGCATTGCTTATCCTTACTGAAACTTGCTTTCCTCATCCGTAAGGGAAGTACTTTATGAACTGTGACATACTAATTAATTTTAGTTTTGAATCATGGCTCTTCTTTAAGGTTTTCTTTGTTCTAGTTTAGTGTCATTTGAGGGTGAGCACTGCACAAGGCACATATAGAAAAACACAGGGTATTTCCTGCCTTCCAGGAGTTTTAAGAAAAGAGAGAACAGTTTTTAGAGGCTTAGCACTTATTCCACTCTTGGATGTTTCCCTACGAACATGGTTTCTAAAATTACTCATCTGTGTGGAGCTCAATAAATATTTCTCCAGTAACTAACATAAGACAGGCAGATCAAATAATTAGATGTAACACTTTCATTCATACAATATAGCATGTTATCTTACAGATGAAAATTGGCAACATGTTCAAAGAGTAACCAAGCTGGCTTTTAGGATCTAGCTGTGTCAGTCAGTTTTGGTTTATTATCTCTCTCCTCTGCCTGCTGTATCTTGCATTTATTTATGTCATCTTCATGTATAACTTCTAAACTATAAGAGCTAGCCACTATGGCTTTGAATGTAATGAAGTCACAGTATGATGAAGGAATTGTTTTCTAATGCAACTCTCCCTAAACCTCAAAACATTAGAATAATTCTGTAGTCGTCCATTTGTGTCAGTTACTGCTCAGAGCGCTAAGGCAGCAGGTTGTGTGCCTGGGCAGTATGGGGTACTTGCTTTCACTGCTGAGCTTTCTAACACTACAAATAAAACATAGATTATTCAGAAAGTACAAAGGTTCAACATCTTCCCACAAAATCGTTGATGAAGTTATTTCATTAATTAGCTCTTAAAAACAAAACAACTGATAACAACAGGATACCTATTGATTTATGAGGTAAACAATTTCCTTTGAAAAGATAAATATTGATGCCAATACACTGGTGATGAAGTGGAGCCTAGGGGATGAGGGGCTCCTCATGTGGGGATGAGGCCAGCTAGCAGGCATTGTCTGAGTCAGGACCTTGAGCTGGGTCAGGAGGTATAGACCTTATAACTCTCTTACTGATCATTGATCCTGGGGGTGAATGGCAACATCCTGTGAGATTTCTGAGTCAGTTCTGAAGTAGGTTCTCGTTCGAGTTGGGCAAACATGTAAGAGCAGTATATAATTGCTTGGGCACCAGCCCAGCCTGGAGTTGATGCTTAGGATGAGGTAGGTAGACAGAGACTAAAGGATCAATTTTTTAAACCAATGAGAAAATTGCTGAAGTTGCTCTACTCAGGCCAGGCGTTGCAGGGTGCAGAGTACAACTGAGGAGTGGTTTATCCTTAATTCTTAAGTGTGCTAAAAGTAGATGTGTAGTTTTATTATATGGTATTTTGGGTCAGTAATGATAGTCGTACATACATGTCTGCTTCTATATGTTACTTATACATTATATATATTACATATGTGTATCTATATATGACATTAGTTCATACATGTACATTGTATAAAATTTAGAAGAATCAAAAGGGGTATAGTGAAAAGTTAGTCTCTACCCCTTTCTATGCCTCCCAGCCACCAATTTCCCTCCTGGAAGGTGAATTACAATTGCCAGTCTCTCACTTCCTCCTTTCATGCTCTTTGTTCTAGCCGATTAATCTCCCCAAGCCCAAGGGCTCCTGCTCAGAAATTTTCCAGCTTCTGCATTTTCCTGTCTGGTTAAATTTAACCTTATTTACCTATCTTTCAAAGCCTCAATGTTTTATTTATTCTTCTTTAATTTCTTTTGTCCAGTTCTCCTAACAAGCTCCCTATGTCTCATTCCTACATGTACTTGTTCTCACTTCTCATTCATGATCTTTTCTCTTCTCTAGTCTATGTGAAATTTGTGCTTCTTTGAGACTGAAGTCAGACCCTATTTCTTCTGACTGCTCCACCCATCCCCATTGATTTCCTTCTTCTCTGAACTCCTAGGCATCTACAAAGTGGGTTATGCTTCAGTATCCCAAAATGATGCCAAAATATGTTAAATAAAATATTAAGTTGCATTATTTGGCTGGAACTATATAAATCCAAAGAGGCAAAGAGGTTAGCTCAAAGCTATCAGCTGTTACAATTATCTTTGATTAATGAAAAAAGTTAACATACAGAATTTTTCAAAATATGGTTCTTGCGGGGAAAGAGAAAAAGGAGTACTTGCTGGGGAGAAGTTGCAAACCACTAACTGTACACACATCTAGTACCTAACTATGTAGTCAAGTGGTTGAGAGCATGACCTTTGAAGTCAGGCACACCTAGTTTTGACACTCTCTGATCTTTTGGAGCCTTGGTTTCTCAACAAGGAAATGAGTTAGCAGGTAAAGCACTCAGCACAATGCCTACTGTATGGTAAATGTCCAATAAATGTTATGTGTTATTGTTTTTTTTTTTTTCTTGCGGTACACGGGCCTCTCACAGTTGTGGCCTCTCCCGTTGCGGAGCACAGGCTCCGGACGCGCAGGCTCAGCGGCCATGGCTCACAGGCCTAGCCGGCTCCGCGGCATGTCGGATCTTCCCGGACCAGGGCACGAACCCGTGTGCCCTGCATCGGCAGGCAGACTCTCAACCACTGCGCCACCAGGGAAGCCCTGTAGAACATATTTCTTATAGTGGGTTACATTAAAAAAATTTTAAACCCACCAGTAAAGTGGTTAAGAGTACAGGCTCTGGCAAAAAGGTTACCTTGGTTTAATCCTAGTTCTTTGTCTTACCAGCTCTGTGATCTTGAGTGGGTTACTTGTTCTCTCACGCAGTTACTTTGTCTTCTTGGGTCTCCCCTCAAAGGGTCTTTTTGAGGATTAAATGGATGAATCTAAGTAAAGCAGTTTGAACGGTGCTTTAGTAGCAAACACTCAGTTACTGTTACTTTCCCAATGTTACCTGGTTAGCAAGTGGCAGAACTGGGCAGATTCCTGTTCTGTCTGATAAAGTTTAGTCTTCAGTTTGAAATCAAAGGTAATTTCAAGCTGACTTAGGTGTCCCGTCAAAACAAACAAAGAACAAAATAAGTCTGCCTTTACAATAATTTACCAGCAAATTAAAAAGATGGGAACCCTCATCTTCTCAGGAAGGTGGCCTATGTTGGCAGAGTCTTGTCTCTGAGAGAGTACAGGTTTCCTGTCTTGTTCTGCTCTGAGTTACAGGAGAAGAATATGTGGAAGGCACTAGGTTGTTTGACATATAGAACAAAGTGGTGACTCACATAACTCTTTACCGTAGGATCACCATATAAATGTTTACATCTAAAAGGAATCAGGCAAAGGAGGAAATCATGCAAGAGTCTGGAGGGAGGCCTTCAGCTAAAAGTTTGTGAGATGACTGCTTTTGTTATTGGTTGTATTTGTCTTTTGTTTTTTTCTGCTCTGTTTCCTCCCTCTGCTCCAGCAGGCAGCTGAGGCATTTTATCAATTTCTTAGAAAATTTTCTGATGCTACCTGGTGTTACGTGCTTTGAGTGTTGGTTGAAATATATAGCCAGGCTATACTGCTTTCACAGGCTCTGAAAATTTAAGAATTTAAGAAGCTAATGAGTTTCTTAAGTTATGCGTAAGCCTTAGTTGCTGAAAATTATTCTGGGCCTTTAAACTGCTGATTTTTATATTCAGCCAAAAGCCAATTTAAAATGAATTCCATACTACCTCCAATTTGCTTGATTGTAGAATGATTTTATATCTAGTTAAGGTTTTGTTGGAATATGTATTTCTAGATTTTACGGTTTGGAAAGTGTGTGAATCCAGCCTCTCTACCAGGATGTGGCAGGGAGTTAGCAGTGTTTTGAACCATCAGGGAAAGGAAGTAGATATATTCAGCACCCTGCCGCATCTCAACAGATCCATTTTCTCATCTTAGTAGTGGTAATCTTTCATTCGTTATTTTGGTTTGAATGTTGTTTGTAGCATATGGCCCTAATGCCTTAGAGCCCTAAGTAGAAGGGAAGGCAGTGCTAATAATTCTCTGATGGAGACATACCCCTTCTTCCCCCACTTCGTTGTTCTTGAAGGATATGATTTCTCTTTTATTATTTATTTATACTTTTTAAAAGAGCAGTTTGAGGTTCACAGCAAAGTTATGGGGAAGTTACAGGAATTTCCCTTATACTCACTGCCCCTGCACATGCATAGGCTCCCCTATTATCAGCATCCCCCGACCAGAGTGGTTTATTTATTACACCTGTTTAACATACACTAACACATCATAATCATTCAGAGTCCATAGTTTACATCTGTTTACATTACATAGTCTACATTGCACTTCATTCTTGGTATTACACATCTCACACCAGGCAGAATGGCCATCATCAAAAAATCTAGAAACAATAAATGCTGGAGAGGGTGTGGAGAAAAGAGAACACTCTTGCACTGCAGGTGGGAATGTGAATTGGTACAGCCACTGTGGAGAACAGTATGGAGATTCCTTAAAAAACTACAAATAGAACTACCATATGACCCAGCAATCCCACTCATGGGCATACACCCAGAGAAAACCATAATTCAAAAAGAGTCATGTACCAAAATGTTCATTGCACCTCTATTTACAACAGCCAGGAGATGGAAACAACCTAAGTGTCCATCATCGGATGAATGAATAAAGAAGATGTGGCACATATATACAATGGAATATTACTCAGCCATAAAAAGAAACGAAATTGAGCTATTTGTAATGAGGTGGATAGACCTAGAGTCTGTCATACAGAGTGAAGTAAGTCAGAAAGAGAAAGACAAATACCGCATGCTAACACATATATATGGAATTTAAGAAAAAAAATGTCATGAAGAACCTAGGGGTAAGACAGGAGTAAAGACAGAGACCTACTAGAGAACAAACTTGAGGATATGGGGAGGGGGAAGGTTAAGCTGTGACAAAGCGCGAGAGAGGCATAGACATATATACACTAACAAACGTTAGGTAGGTAACTAGTGGAAGCAGCCGCATAGCACAGAGATATCAGCTCCGTGCTTTGTGACCGCCTGGAGGGGTGGGATAGGGAGGGTGGGAGGGAGGGAGACGCAAGCGGGAAGAGATATGGGAACATATGTATGTGTGTAACTGATTCACTGTGTTATAAAGCGGAAACTAAAACACCTTTGTAAAGCAATTATACCCCAATAAAGATGTTAAAAAAAAAAAAGAAAATATATAGGTGTAGTGTAAAAGGGTTGGAATAGATATACCATAACAGTAAAAACAAAACAAAACAACAACAACAAAACCGGAGTGGCTAAGAAAATATCAGAAAAAAATTACATTTTAAGACGAAAATTTTTACCAGAGACAAAGACATTTTAAAATGATAAAATGATTATTCCATCTAGAATGCATAATAATTATAAACCTATATGCACGTAACAACAGGACTTCAAAATACAATGAAGCAAAATCGACACAACAGAAAAGAGAGACAGACAGTTCTACAATAATAGTCGTATACTTTAAAACCCTTCTTTCAATAGCAGAACAGACAGAAAATCAACAAGAAAATAAAAACCTTGAACAGCATTATCAATCAAGTAGACCTAACAGCCATCTATAAAACATTCCACCCAACAGCATCAGAATATACATTCTTTTCAAATGCACATGGATATACTATATGCTAGAGCATAAAACAAATTTCAGTACATTTTAAAGGATATAAACCATACGAAGTGTGCTCTCAGATGACAACAGAATGCAATAAGAAATCGTTAACAGAAAGAAATTTGTTGAAAATCACAAATGGAAATTAAAGAATATATTCCTAAATAATTCATGGGTCAAGTAAGAACTCGTAAGGGGAATTAGAAATAATTTGAGATGAATTAAAATGAAAGTATAACATATTAATACTTGATTGGTCCCACATACTCTTCTGGAAAGCAGAGGGGTTAGACAGAGATCTAAATTAATTAAAAAATCATTTATTATTCTGGGAATAAAAAGAACTGGGCTTAGTCTCAGTTTTGCCTTTATCTTTGTGTCTGTTGATTATCTTGGAATAGTCATTACATAATCAACATACAGTTGCCAGCTCAGGAATCAAATACTGTCATCTCTAGGGCTACCATAACAAGATACCACAAACTTGTTAGCTTAAAAGAACAGAAATTTATTTTATCACAGCTCTAGAGGCCAGAAGTTCAAACTCGAAGTGTTGAGAGGACCATGTTCTTTCTGACGCCTCAAGGGGAGGATCCTTCTTTGTCTTAACCAGATTCTGGTGGTGGCCATCAATCACTGGTGTTGGCAGTTTTTTGATTTGCAGCTGCATCACTCTGGTCTCTTTCACTCTTGTCACATGGAATTGTCTCTGTGTGTTTCTGTCTCTGGAAACAATTTGAATAGAAATTTCTATTTTTAAAAAACAAACTGTTGATTATTATGCTCTATTTAGATACTTCCTCTAACCCCCACCCACCTCCATTTCCCCATATGTATTTGAGAAGGAAAGAGGAACTCCTGTGAGCTATCATATTGGAAAGAATCAATAATACAATGTTTTACTAGAGATGCCTCTTATCTAAAATATTTGAATTAAATATAAAATCTGGGGAAATTATCGCCCAGTTTCCCTCTTCTAGAGGCATGTTCTAAATGATAGGCGGCAGAATATTCTATACCCATGAGGTTTGCTGACATTATTGATTTGGGCCAGGATCTGTATTTTCTCTCTAAAGAAAACAGTATTCTCTCTTTACTTTCTTTAATATATAATGTTGGTGTCTTAAGTTTATTGTCAGAGAGGATGCTTATAGTTCAAATGATTTGGTTGTATTTCACCAGGATTATTACAAGATAGTCAAACAATGGCCGGGCTCCAGGATAGACCTCGGTCCCTTTGTTCCACTGGGATACTGATCTGAAAGCCACTGTTTTCTTATATTCCAAAGACCAAATAAATAAACAAACAAAAAAACAAGTAAATGAAACTATTTTAAAACCAACTCTCTTTTCTTCCTCATCCATGTTAATTCTCTTCTACCTAAAATTACTTCCTGGAAGTGATTTTTATGTTTCTTAGAGCTTCTTTATGTATATATCCACACTAATGCATATAAAACTGTGCCTTGTAGATCTTATACTTTTTCCATTTGAATAACTATTTTCTCATGTCATATAGAGTTTATCCATTGTCCTAGATATGCATTTTTCCTGTGTATTTGAGCATCATAGGAAGATAAATTCTACTCTTGAAAATGTTAACTGGTCACTGAGACACAGAAAGCTATTATTCTTACCAGTTTTCAATAGTGAGTAGATTCTGTAGGGGTGGAATTTTAAGATGTAAGTATACTGTTTTTCTACACTCAAATTCCGTTCCCCTTATCATAGAAATTGACCAGCGAACTGTGCTGCTGACTTTTCAGAATCCATGTACATATAATCCATTAGGTTATTAGATATAACGTTGGTCAGAAAAGCATACTGTGAAATGTTGCTTTTATTTAAACTCCCACTATTTTCACTACATGGTTTCAAGATTTTACTTCATTATTGTCCTCTGGTGGTGGGCTCTGTGAACTGCATATTTACGGGTCTGGAGCACATATCTTCCCGGAGGTATACAACTCCTCAGGTACCAGCTAAAGAGTAGATGATAAGAAGCATTCAGATTTATTAAAACTCATTAAGAATATCAGTAGCCTGACTGTTGTTTCTAAAAATATAAAATATTTATCCTTCTGTTGTCAAACAACCATATTTCATGAAAAGAAGTATAAATCCTTTTTTGCTTGCAATAGAAGAACAATAATTGAAGATATTCTTCATTTGGACCAAATACCTTCTCTGAAAATATAAGTTAAAATAGGAGTTGAAATTTCCAAAATATTCTTTAGGAAATAAAACTCCACATATAATTTCAAATTATAATTTAGTTTTACCTTAAATTTAAATATCTATATTGAATTTAATTTAAGGAAGGAAGGAAGGAAGAAAGAAGAAAAGAAGGAAAGAAAGAAAGAAAGAAAGAAAGGACGGAGGGAGGGAGGGACGGTGGGAGGAAGGAAGGAAGGAAGGGAGGAAGGAAGGAAGGAAAAAAGAAAGAAAGAAAGAAGATAAAGTAAAATAAAATAAAGTGAAATATAATAAAGTTATTAAATTAAAAATTACTTATTAAGAAAAAAAAACGAACGGATAGAACCTTTGGATAAATGGTGGAAGCAAAGCTATACAGACAAAATCTCATACAGAAGCATACACTTACAAACTCACAAAAAGAGGAATAGGGGGAAAAAATCATAAATCTTGCTTTCAGAGTCCACCTCCTCAATTTGGGATGATTCTTTGTCTAAATGAGGGAAGGAAAGAAGGAAGGAAGGAAGGAAGGAAGGAAGGAAGGAAGGAAGGAAAGAAAGAAAGAAAGAAAGAAAGAAAGAACGAGAGAAAGAAAGAAAGAAGATAAAGTAATATAAAATAAAGTTATTAAAATAAAAATAATTATTAAGAAAAAATTTTTTTAAAAAAACAGAACCCTAGAACAAATGGTGGAAGCAAAGCTATACAGGCAAAATCTCACAGAGAAGCATACACATACACACTCACAAAAAGAGGTAAAGGGGAAAAAATGATAAATCTTGCTCTCAAAGTCCACCTCCTCAATTTGGGATGATTCGTTGTCTATTCATGTATTCCACAGATGCAGGGTACATCAAGTTGATTGTGGAGCTTTAATCCGCTGCTTCTGAGGCTGCTGGGAGAGATTTCCCTTTCTGTTCTTTGTTTGCACCGCTCCCAGGGGCTCGGCTTTGGATTTGGCCCCGCCTCTGCGTGTAGGTCGCTGGAGGGCGTCTGTTTTTCACTCAGACAAGACGGGGTTAAAGGAGCCGCTGATTCGGGGGCTCTGGCTCACTCAGGCCGGGGGGAGGGAGGGGCACGGAGTGCGGGGCGAGCCTGCGGCGCCACGGGCCGGCGTGACTTTGCACCAGCCTGAGGCTCACCGTGCGTTCTCCCGGGGAAGTTGTCCCTGGATCCCGGGAACCTGGCAGTGGCGGGCTGCACAGGCTCCGCGGAAGCGGGGTGTGGATAGTGACCCGTGCTCGCACACAGCCTTCTTGGTGGCGGCAGCAGCAGCCTTAGCGTGTCATGCCCGTCTCTGGGGTCCGCGCTTTTAGCCACGACTCGCGCCCGTCTCTGGAGCTCCTTTAAGCAGCGCTCTTAATCCCCTCTCCTCGCGCAGTAGGAAACAAAGAGGGAAGAAAATGTCTCTTGCCTCTTCGGCAGCTCCAGCTCTTTTCCCGGACTCCCTCCCGGCTAGCCGTGGTGCACTAACCCCTTCAGGCTATGTTCACGCCACCAACCCCAGTCCTCTCCCTGCGCTCCGACTAAAGCCCGATCCTCAGCTTGCAGCCCCGCCCACCCCCGCGGCTGAGCAGACAAACCTCTCGGGCTGGTGAGTGCCAGTTGGCACCTATCCTCTGTGCGGGAATCTCTCCGCTTTCCCTCCGCACCCCTGTGGCTGTGCTCTCCTCCGCGGCTCCTAAGCTTCCCCCCTCCGCCACGCGCACTCTCCTCCCGCGAAGGGGCTTCCTAGTGTGTGGAATCCTTTCCTCCTTCACAGCTCCCTCGCACTGGTGCAGGTCCCGTCCCTATTCTTTTGTCTCTGTTTTTTCTTTTTTTCTTTGGCCCTACCCAGGTATGTGGGGAGTTTCTTGCCTTTTGGGAGGTCTGAGGTCTTCTGCCAGCGTTCAGTAGGTGTTCTGTAGGAGCTGTTCCACGTGTAGATGTATTTCTGGTGTATCTGTGGGGAGGAAGGTGATCTCCGCGTCTTACTCTTCCGCCATCTTCCCCTCCCAGGTATCCGTTTTTTCTAGACTTTTCTTTCTTCAGCTCACAAAGGGGCCCCCGAGGATTAAGCAGAGGAACGTCAGGGTTTCTTCCAGGCCAGCTTCAGCCCTGGGATGTTCAGGGCAGACTCTCATTACAAACCTCAGTTTCTGAGGCTCCTGGCTTATGGCCATTTAGTATAGAAGGAGGCTCCTGGCTGGGGAAGGCTCAGACAAAACGATGCAGGTTCTAATCTGTGGCAGTGGGCAGTGGGGGGCGGGGGGTGTCAGTGCAGGAAGAGGCATTCGCTGCCTTAGGCATTTAAACCATTGCCTTCTCTTCAGGATGACTCACCTGCAAGATTCTGTGGGGTCCGCCTCCTGCCACCATGCTACAATTGCCGGATTTTGGGTCTGGAGCAACCCAGGTCTTCGTCCGGCATTTCCAGAGAGTGCTTTCTCTTCGGAGCACGTCTGGGGACTGGCTTCTCTGCTTCCACCTTGGCTGGCGAGGCCAAAGGAGCATCTTCCATGGGGAAGAGAGGGAAGACATTCCAGTTTGGAAGAACAAAAGCAAAGACACACTCTTCTCTACCTTGTCCTGCCCCAAATATAAATTCATAGCACCTTCACATTTTTATAACTATGGACTTAAAAAGACCAAGAGATTAAGGGGCCTACCCAGTGTTACACAGGTAGTGGAGAGGTGTTCTGCTCAATGGTTAGGTTCATGGTGGGGCTCCGGATTTACAGCTGATAGGAATGTGAGGACAAGCTCATGCCATTTCAAACATTTCCAAGTGGTACTGAGAGAGATGTTGAAGGTGCAAAATGAGGGTGCTGAATGACCTCACAAAGTGGGGATGGTGGGCCCATTTTAACATGAAATTGAAAATAAATTCATGACAAAAGGACATAATAGAAAATGACAACATAATCATAACACTCCCCTCTCCCCTGGAAGTAAAATTCATTAGAATCCTCTCTCTCTCCACCATGAAAGGATGAGATAAAGTCTCAGCAGCAGCCCCCGTGAAAAACATGGTCAACAGGGTGAAGAGGTGTCACTAAGACCATATGGTGCGACTCAGAGAAGCAAAGAGACAGCTCTGCCCTTAGCCTGATGAGGCCCACAGGAAGGAACATGTGTGGCAACCTTGGATAGTGTGGCAATGAGAGAGAACCTTCTTTAGGAGGGGACTCCCTGCTGCCACCTTGAAAAAGCAAATATGGGACATTCGTTTACTGTGGCTCTTGCAGAGGCGATGTGCCCAGAGGTTGGGCCACCCTGCTTGACAATCAAAGCACCTTGTATTCCTGTGCTGCTTGAAAGCTCCAATCGCCGGATTTTGGGTCTGGGGCAACCCAGGTCTTCGTCCGACCATTCCAGAGAGTGCTTTCTCTTCGGAGCACGTCTGGGGACTGGCTTCTCTGCTTCTACCTTAGCTGGCGTGGCCAAAGGAACATCCCCGTAGAGCCGGTAGCCACCAACCAGGCAGTATGTCTCCCCATGCCAGCCCAACTGCGTTTCTCCACACCCGCGGTACAGGACATGGTAGTGACCAGGTGTAGGATGAGAAGCGGGAGCCACTGCTGCTGCAAAGAAAATCAGAACTGATCAGTCACTTCTGCTGTGCACAGTCTCCTGCCAGAATTTCCCTCTCTCATGTCTCTCCCAGTTTCTGGCTGAAGACCTTTTAATCTACTTGACGTCCAAAACACAGCCTTGGCGCATCATCGCTATGAGTCCCTAGAGAAGGGACACTGGCTGCAAAAGCAATCCCTAGAGCCTAGGGCTGCAGCACATGAGGAAGTCTCTTCACCATTCCCAGGGAAAACAGTAGAACCCGAAAGTAATTGCAATCATGATCCTCTCCATCTCTCCCATCCACAACAGAGAAAACATTTCTTGCAGTCTGTCACTTCTGAGGCTTTCATGGAAATGTCTTTCAAGTTTTGGAAAAAAATAATCTAATATAAATTGGTTAAGAACCCCGCCCACCTTGGCAACCCCTCTTGGGCCCCATTTATACTGCCTATTTCAACCACACTGAACTCTAGCTGTCTAATACTTTTATGTCGATTAGAACAAGGCCAAATACTGAGGCAGAGTGATCAGGAGACTCAGAACCGGGTTCTGGGTACCAAGTCTAGGCTCACATCAACCCAGCCTCCTGGGACACCATCTCCTCAGCCCTCCAGTCTCATTAGCACTTCATCACCGCCCCCCCTTCGTTCTTACGGTCTTCCCATCAATATGGCAACACCCTCTCCCCTAGTACTCAGCAACTCAGTAAGGGATGTGTCTGAGGGGACCGATATAGATGTCTACATTATAGCACAGTGATGCCTGGGTTTGAAGGTGCGGTTCAAGAGTGGCCCTGTTCCTCAAACCGCTCCATTTGCAACTTGCCAACAAAAATGCGCTTGTCTTTTGTTAAGAGGCCAATCAGGAAAGGGTCTGAATGGAAGCATCCTGTAGCCCAAAGGGTAAGGCTACATTTATAAAGCTCAGAACCGTCCTGCACACTTGTCCAGGGATGAGCTTTCACTTGTCCTCAGCAGTGAGAACTGTGCGTCCCTTAAGGCGTCCCAGGTCACTGGTATTACTTACATTTGGGGGGAAAGTGCTCAGCTGTACGTAGTTGGCAACCCCCACAGGAACATGTGCCAGCCGGGTGAGGTTGTGTGTATATCACACCTCCTGTAGAGTTGCCCTGTCTGGGTGTACCTGCTGCACTGCCCACCCAGGGAACAGAGCACAGGTTAGAGTACACATACACTACCCGGTCACACATTCTCACACAGACAGCCAAAAAGATTGGTATCTGGTGGAGAACGGGTAGAGTAGTTTCTCTGAGTGCAGCCCGTTTGCACAGTTATGCTGCCATGGAAACCCTGAGAACGCCTGTGAGGGCATCACTACCCAGTGACGTCATATATGGAACCTTTGACTTGAGGGGCAGGCTTGAGGAGGAGGGGCAGTTTTGTGGAGGAGAACAGGGTAGAGGCAAAGGTACTCTGCCTCGCCCCTCACCCCTGGGCCTCCCCACCCACGCCCCAGCCTAGTAGACACCCCACGTGGGGCGTGCCGGTGGGCTGGCACAGCCGCAGGGGCCACAGGAGGGCAAGAGACACCCATATTCTGAGTTTGGCTTGAGAGACAAGATTAACGTAAGAGACAGCTAGGTTGTATGGCACTGACCCTAAGAGGCAGAGATTTGTGTGGCCTGGGGAATCAGGGAAGGCTCCTTGGCAGTCGGCCTGAAGGACAAGTGAGATTTGGACCCATGCGGAAGAGAGGGAAGACATTCCAGTTTGGAAGAATAAAGGAAAAGACACACTCTTCTCGACCTTGTCGTGCCCCAAATATAAATCCATAGCACCCTCACATTTTTACAACTGAGGACTTAAAAAAACCAAGAGGCTACGGGGCCTACCCAGTGTTACACAGGTAGTGGAGAGGTGTTCTGCTCAATGGTTAGGTTCATGTCGGGGCTCCACATTTACAGCTAATAGGAATGTGAGGACAAGCTCATGCCATTTCAAATATTTCCAAGTGATACCGAGAGAGATGTTAAAGGTGCAAAAGGAGGGTGCTGAATGACCTCACAAAGTAGAAATGGTGGGCCCATTTTAACATGAAATTGAAAACAAATTCATGACACAAGGACATAATAGAAAATGACAACATAATCATTACACTCCCCTCTCCCCTAGAAGTAAAACTCATTAGAATCCTCTTTCTCTCCACCATGAAAGGATGAGAGAAAGACTCAGCAGCAGCTCCCATGAAAAACATGGTCAACAGTGTGAAGAGGTGTTTCTAAGACGATTTGGTCCGACTCAGAGAAGGAAAGAGACAACTCTGCCCTTAGCCTGATCAAGCCTACGGGAAGGAACATTTGCGGCAGGCTTTGATAGTGTGGCAATGAGAGACAACCTTCTTTAGGAGGGGACTCCCTGTTGCCGACCTCGAAAAAGCAAAGATGGGACATTCGTTTACTGGGGCTGTTGCAGAGGCGATGTGCCCGGGAGGTAGAGACTGCTTCGACTACCATTTTAGAGGTTGGGCCACCCTGGTTGAAAACCACAGCACCTTCTATTCCTAAACTGCTTGAATCAGCGGGTGCGCGTTAGGACACACGAAGTCAGGCCCCATTGGAGCAGACTGCCTTTGGGAGTGGTAGAATGTAAAATGTGAAGGGGAATGCTCTGGAGGAGCTCTGTCATGGCAGGTGGGCCAGCATGAGACCACTCAGATTCTCCAAGGCTCCAGAGATTACTTGGCTGGGAGCATCCCTCTGATGTGGTGGGGGAACTTCTACCTTAATAGGACCTGGCTGGGCATCTGGGGGAGGCAGAATAAATGGTTTATTAACTACGAGAGCGAGAGACTCACCTGGGGGGTTCCACAAAAGCACTTAAAAAGACTTGTACCTGGATTCTTGAGCCAACCCCAAGAAAACTTATCTAGATGTGGAGTAGGGCTCAGGAAGCTGCACTTTTAATAAGCTTCCTGGGCAGTCCCACCACAGTGGTCCATGGATAGAATGACCAAATTATTGTGTATTCTCGGTTGCTTTTGGGAGTCAAAGTGGGCAATATGAGAAACCGCAGCAGCCCTACGTATAAACAGGGAATATTCAAGGCAAACAGAGGTGTTTAGTTATTCTATGCATGAATCAGATTTGAGAAAAGCTAGCCTGCTGGTTAAAGAACACAACCCTTACGACAGACAGACCAGATTCTGTCCTACTTACTTGTGTGATTTTGACCAAGTTCTTTTATCCTTCTGACTGTTTCTTCATATGGAAAAGAGCTATGGCTGTACATTTAGCACAATATTCTCTTTTGGCAAAAGTTGCTCTGGGTCCATGTGTGCTCTCTGCAACGTAATCCTTTACAGTGCGCAAGCATTTTTAAGTTGTTTGGTGAAGTACTACACTTGACTTTTAACTGTTCATTACTTCGGGCAAAGCTTATGTAGTGCTGCAGAGACTAGAACCTATGCAGAGATAGTGAGAGGATGTTATAAGCTTATTCTGCCGGTTTATGAAAAACTTTTAACCTTTTCTCCTCTTCCTCAATCTGCCACCAAGAGATGAGAAAGAAGGCAGAGCCTGGAAATGCACACCAGGCAATACTTCTGGGGAGTTAGTTGGAGCGGGAGGGCTGACGCCTGAGCCCAGCTCCGCTTAGCCGTGCGGGTCCGCGGCGTGTCCAGCGGCTGTGGCGGAACCCGAGGGTGGTGGGCGTGGGCCCGTGTCGCGGCTGCACTGGAGCGGTGAGTGAGGGCCATGGGCCGTTCTTGCGCGGCCGCCACATTCCCAGACCGCCCGCCAGCCCTCCTGGTTCCTTCGCCGCTCCCCGCCGCCGGGAGCCGGGAGCCCAGAGAAGCCCACAAACGGGCACCTGCGCCCGCCGTCCGGAGATACACCAGAAATACATCTACACGAGGAACAACTCCTACATAACACCTACTGAACTCTGGCAGAAGACCTCAGACCTCCCAAAAGGGAAGAAAGTCCCCACGTACCTGGACGTGTGGATGAAAGGCTCTTGGTGCTGCAGCCAGGAGGCAGTGCTGTGCCTCTGAGGTGGGAGAGTCAACTGCAGGACACTGGTCCACAAGAGACCTCCCAGCTCCACGTAATATCAAATGGCGAAAATCTCCCAGAGATCTCCATCTCAACAACAGCACGCAGAATCACTCAACGACCAGCAAGCTACAGTGCTGGACACCCTATGGCAAACAACTAGCAAGACAGGAACACAACCCCACCCATTAGCAGAGAGGCTGCCGAAAATCATAATAAGTCCACAGACACCCCAAAACACACCAACAGACGTGGACCTGCCCACCAGAAAGACAAGATCCAGCCTCATCCACCAGAACACAGGCACTACTGCCCTCCACCTGGAAGCCTACACAACCCACGGAAACAACTTTCGCCACTGGGGACAGACACCAAAAACAAAGGGAACTACGAACGTGCAGCCTGCAAAAAGGAGACCCAAAACACAGTAAGAGAAGCAAAATGAGAAGACAGAAAAACACACATCAGATGAAGGAGCAAGATAAAAACACACCAGACCTAACAAATGAAGAGGAAATAGGCAGTCTACCTGAAAGAGAATTCAGAATAATGATAGTAGAGAGGATCCAATATCTTGGAAATAGAATAGACAAAATGCAAGAAACATTTAACAAGGACCTAAAAGAACTAAAGATGAAACAAACAATGATGAACAATGCAAGAAATGAAAATAAAAATACTCTAGATGGGATTAATAGCAGAATAACAGGCAGAAGAACGGATAAGTGACCTGGAAGATAAAATAGTGGAAATAACTACTGCAGAGCAGAATAAAGAAAAAAGAATGAAAAGAACTGAGGACAGTCTCAGAGGCATCTGGGACAACATTAGACGCACCAACTTTCAAATTATAGGGGTTCCAGAAGAAGAAGAGAAAAACAAAGGGACTGAGAAAATATTTGAAGAGATGATAGTTGAAAACTTCCCTAATATGGGAAAGGAAATAGTTAATCAACTCCAGGAAGCACAGAGTCTCATACAGGATAAATCCAAGGAGAAATACGCCAAGACACATATTAATGAAACTGTCAAAAATTAAATTCAAAGAAAACATATTAAAAGCAGCAAGGGAAAAACAACAAATAACACACAAGGGAATCCCCATAAGGTTAAAAGCTGATCTTTCAGCAGAAACTCTGCAAGCCAGAAGGGACTGGCAGGACATATTTCAAGTGATGAAGGAGAAGAACCTATAACCAAGATTACTCTACCCAGCAAGGATCTCATTCAGATTTGATGGAGCAATTAAAAGCTTTAGAGACAAGCAAAAGTTGAGAGAGCTCAGCACCACCAAACCAGCTTTACAACAAAGGCTAAAGGAACTTCTCTAGGAAAGAAACCCAACAGAAGGAAAAGACCTACAATAACGAACCCAAAACAATTAAGAAAATGGGAATAGGGACATACATATAGAAAATTACCTTAAATGTAAATACACTAAATGCTCCCACCAAAAGACACAGATTGGCTGAATGGATACAAAAACAAGACCCATATAGATGCTGTCTACAAGAGACCCGCTTCAGACCTAGAGACACATACAGACTAAAAGTAAGGGGATGGAAAAAGATATTCCATGCAAATGGAAACCAAAAGAAAGCTGGAGTAGCAATTCTCATATCAGTCAAAATAGACTTTAAAATAAAGACTATTAGAAGAGACAAAGGACACTACATAATGATCAAGGGATCGATCCAAGAAGAAGATATAACAATTGTAAATATTTATGCACCCAACATAGGAGCACCTCAATACACAAGGCAAATACTAATAGCCATAAAAGGAGAAATCGACAGTAACACATTCATAGTAGGGGACTTTAACACCCCACTTTCACCAATGGACAGATCATCCAAAATGAAAATAAATAAGGAAACACAAGCTTTAAATGATACGTTAAACAAGATGGACTTAATTGATATTTATAGGACATTCAATCCAAAAACAACAGAATACACATTTTTCTCAAGTGCTCGTGGAACATTCTCCAGGATAGATCCTATCTTGGGTCACAAATCAAGCCTTGGTAAATTTAAGGAAATTGAAATTGTATCAAGTACCTTTTCCGACCAAAACGCTATGAGACTAGACATCAATTACAGGAAAAGATCTGTAAAAACTACAATCACGTGGAGGCTAAACAATACACTACTTAATAACGAAGTGATCACTGAAGAAGTCAAAGAGGAAATCAAAAAATACCTAGAAGCAAATGACAATGGAGACACGACGACCCAAAACTTATGGGATGCAGCAAAAGCGCTTCTAAGAGGGAAGTTTATAGCAATACAATCCTACCTTAAGAAACAGGAAACATCTCGAATAAACAACCTAAACTTGCATCTAAAGCAATTAGAGAAAGAAGAAGAAAAAAAGCCCAAAGTTAGCAGAAGGACAGAAATCATAAAGATCAGATCAGAAATAAATGAAAAAGAAATGAAGGAAACGATAGCAAAGATCAATAAAACTAAAAGCTGGTTCTCTGAGCAGATAAACAAAATTGATAAACCATTAGCCAGATTCATCAAGAAAAAAAGGGAGAAGAGTCAAATCAATAGAATCAGAAATGAAAAAGGAGAAGTAACAACTGACACTGCAGAAATACAAAAGATCATGAGAGATTACTACAGGCAACTCTATGCCAATAAAATGGACAACATGGAAGAAGTGGACAAATTCTTAGAAATGCACAAGGTGCCAAGACTGAATCAGGAAAAAACGGAAAATATGAACAGAACAATCACAAGCACTGAAATTGAAACTGTGATTAAAAATCTTCCAACAATCAAAAACCCAGGACCAGATGGCTTCACAGGCGAATTCTATCAAACGTTTAGAGAAGAGCTAACAGCTATCCTTCTCAAACCCTTCCAAAATATAGCAGAGGGAGGAACACTCCCAAACTCATTCTACGAGGCCACCATCACCCTGATACCAAAACCAGACAAGGATGTCACAAAGAAAGGAAACTACAGGCCAATATAACTGATGAACATAGATGCAAAAATCCTGAACAAAATACTAGCAAACAGAATCCAAGAGCACATTCAAAGGATCATACACCATGATCAAGTGGGGTTTATTCCAGGAATGCAAGGATTCTTCAATATACGCAAATCAATCAATGTGATACACCATATTAACAGATTGAAGGAGAAAAACCATATGGTCATCTCAATAGATGCAGAGAAAGCTTTCGACAAAATTCAACACCCATTTATGATAAAAACCCTGCAGAAAATAGGCATAGAGGGAACTTTCCTCAACATAATAAAGGCCATATATGACAAACCCACAGCCAACACCATCCTCAATGGTGAAAAACTGAAAGAATTTCCACTAAGATCAGGAAAAAGACAAGGTTGCCCACTCCCACCACTCTTATTCAACATAATTTTGGAAGTTTTAGCCACAGCAATCAGAGAAGAAAAGGAAATAAAGGGAATCCAAATCGGAAAAGAAGAAGTAAAGCTGTCACTGTTTGCAGATGACATGATACTATACATAGAGAATCCTAAAGATGCTACCAGAAAACTACTAGAACTAATCAATGAATTTGGTAGAGTTGCAGGAAACAAAATTAATGCACAGAAATCTCTTGCATTCTTATACACTAACGATGAAAAATCTGAAAGTGAAATGAAGAAAACACTCGCATTTACCATTGCAGCAAAAAGAATAAAATATCTACGAATAAACCTACCTAAGGAGACAAAAGACCTATATGAAGAAAATTATAAGACACTGATGTAAGAAATTACAGATGATACAAATAGATGGAGAGATATACCATGTTCTTGGATTGGAAGAATCAACATTGTGAAAATGACTCTACTACCCAAAGCAATCTACAGATTCAATGCAATTCCTATCAAACTATCACTGGCATTTTTCACAGAACTACAAGTAAAAATTTCACAATTTGTATGGAAACACAAAAGACCCCAAATAGCCAAAGCTATCTTGAGAATGAAACACGGAGCTGGAGGAATCAGGCTACCTGAGTTCAGACTCTACTACAAAGCTACAGTAATCAAGACAGTATGGTACTGGCACAAAAACAGAGAGATAGATCAATGGAGCAGGATAGAAAGCCCAGACATAAACCCACACACATATGGTCACCTTATCTTTGATAAAGGAGGCAGGAATGTACAGTGGAGAAAGGACAGCCTCTTCAATAAATTGTGCTGGGAAAACTGGACAGGTACATGTCAAAGTATGAGATTAGATCACTCCCTAACAGCATACACAAAAATAAGCTCAAAATGGATTAAAGACCTAAATGTAAGGCCAGACACTATCAAACTCTTAGAGGAAATCATAGGCAGGACACTCTATGACATAAATCACAGCAAGATCCTTTTTGACCCACCTCGTAGAGAAATGGAAATAAAAACAAAAATAAACAAATGGGACCTAATGAAACTTCAAAGCTTTCGCACAGCAAAGGAAACCATAAACAAGACCAAAAGACAACCCTCAGAATGGGAGAAAATATTTGCAACTGAAGCAACTGACAAAGGATTAATTTCCAAAATTTACAAGCAGCACATGCAGCTCAATAACAAAAAAAGAAAACAAGCCAATCCAAAAATGGGCAGAAGATCTAAATAGACATTTCTCCAAAGAAAATATACAGACTGCCAACAAACACATGAAAGAATGATCAACATCATTAATCATTAGAGAAATGCAAATCAAAACTACAATGAGATATCATCTCACACCAGTCAGAATGGCCATCATCAAAAATCTAGAAACAATAAATGCTGGAGAGGGTGTGGAGAAAAGGGAACACTCTTTCACTGCTGGTGGGAATGTGAATTGGTTCAGCCACTGTGGAGAACACTATGGAGGTTCCTTAAAAAACTACAAATAGAACTACCATATGACCCAGCAATCCCACTACTGGGCATACACCCTGAGAAAGCCAAAATTCAAAAAGAGTCATGGACCAAAATGTTCATTGCAGCTCTATTTACAATAGCCAGGAGATGGAAACAACCTAAGTGCCCGTAATCTGATGAATGGATAAAGAAGATGTGGCACATATATACAATGGAATATTACTCAGCCATAAAAAGAAATGAAATTCAGCTATTTGTAATGAGGTGGATAGACCTAGAGTCTGTCATACAGAGTGAAGTAAGTCAGAAAGAGAAAGACAAATACCGTATGCTAACACATATATATGGAATTTAAGAAAAAAAATGTCATGAAGAACCTGGGGGTAAGACAGGAATAAAGACAGAGACCTACTAGAGAACGAACTTGAGGATATGGGGAGGGGGAAGGTTAAGCTGTGACAAAGCGAGAGAGAGGCATAGACATATATACACTAACAAACGTAAGGTAGATAACTAGTGGAAGCAGCCGCATAGCACAGAGATATCAGCTCGGTGCTTTGTGACCGCCTGGAGGGGTGGGATAGGGAGGGTGGGAGGGAGGGAGACGCAAGCGGGAAGAGATATGGGAACATATGTATGTGTGTAACTGATTCACTGTGTTATAAAGCGGAAACTAACACACCTTTGTAAAGCAATTATACCCCAATAAAGATGTTTAAAAAAAAAAAAAAGAAAATATATAGGTGAAGTGTAAAAGGGTTGCAATAGATATACCATAACAGTAAAAACAAAACAAAACAACAACAACAAAACCGGAGTGGCTAAGAAAATATCAGAAAAAAATTACATTTTAAGACGAAAATTTTTACCAGAGACAAAGACATTTTAAAATGATAAAATGATTATTCCATCTAGAATGCATAATAATTATAAACTTATATGCACGTAACAACAGGACTTCAAAATACAATGAAGCAAAATCGACACAACAGAAAAGAGAAACAGACAGTTCTACAATAATAGTCGTATACTTTAAAACCCTTCTTTCAATAGCAGAACAGACAGAAAATCAACAAGAAAATAAAAACCTTGAACAGCATTATCAATCAAGTAGACCTAACAGCCATCTATAAAACATTCCACCCAACAGCATCAGAATATACATTCTTTTCAAATGCACATGGATATACTATATGCTAGAGCATAAAACAAATTTCAGTACATTTTAAAGGATATAAACCATACGAAGAGTGCTCTCAGGTGACAACAGAATGCAATAAGAAATCGTTAACAGAAAGAAATTTGTTGAAAATCACAAATGGAAATTAAAGAATATATTCCTAAATAATTCATGGGTCAAGTAAGAACTCGTAAGGGGAATTAGAAATAATTTGAGATGAATTAAAATGAAAGTATAACATATTAATACTTGATTGGTCCCACATACTCTTCTGGAAAGCAGAGGGGTTAGACAGAGATCTAAATTAATTAAAAAATCATTTATTATTCTGGGAATAAAAAGAACTGGGCTTAGTCTCAGTTTTGCCTTTATCTTTGTGTCTGTTGATTATCTTGGAATAGTCATTACATAATCAACATACAGTTGCCAGCTCAGGAATCAAATACTGTCATCTCTAGGGCTACCATAACAAGATACCACAAACTTGTTAGCTTAAAAGAACAGAAATTTATTTTATCACAGCTCTAGAGGCCAGAAGTTCAAACTCGAAGTGTTGAGAGGACCATGTTCTTTCTGACGCCTCAAGGGGAGGATCCTTCTTTGTCTTAACCAGATTCTGGTGGTGGCCATCAATCACTGGTGTTGGCAGTTTTTTGATTTGCAGCTGCATCACTCTGGTCTCTTTCACTCTTGTCACATGGAATTGTCTCTGTGTGTTTCTGTCTCTGGAAACAATTTGAATAGAAATTTCTATTTTTAAAAAACAAACTGTTGATTATTATGCTCTATTTAGATACTTCCTCTAACCCCCACCCACCTCCATTTCCCCATATGTATTTGAGAAGGAAAGAGGAACTCCTGTGAGCTATCATATTGGAAAGAATCAATAATACAATGTTTTACTAGAGATGCCTCTTATCTAAAATATTTGAATTAAATATAAAATCTGGGGAAATTATCGCCCAGTTTCCCTCTTCTAGAGGCATGTTCTAAATGATAGGCGGCAGAATATTCTATACCCATGAGG
The DNA here is from genome assembly GCF_059928025.1 of Delphinapterus leucas. Lineage (NCBI taxonomy): Eukaryota > Metazoa > Chordata > Mammalia > Artiodactyla > Monodontidae > Delphinapterus > Delphinapterus leucas. The sequence continues at coordinate 53,196,501 of NC_143145.1, forward strand.
TTTGCTGACATTATTGATTTGGGCCAGGATCTGTATTTTCTCTCTAAAGAAAACAGTATTCTCTCTTTACTTTCTTTAATATATAATGTTGGTGTCTTAAGTTTATTGTCAGAGAGGATGCTTATAGTTCAAATGATTTGGTTGTATTTCACCAGGATTATTACAAGATAGTCAAACAATGGCCGGGCACCAGGATAGACCTCGGTCCCTTTGTTCCACTGGGATACTGATCTGACAGCCACTGTTTTCTTATATTCCAAAGACCAAATAAATAAACAAACAAAAAAACAAGTAAATGAAACTATTTTAAAACCAACTCTCTTTTCTTCCTCATCCATGTTAATTCTCTTCTACCTAAAATTACTTCCTGGAAGTGATTTTTATGTTTCTTAGAGCTTCTTTACGTATATATCCACACTAATGCATATAAAACTGTGCCTTGTAGATCTTATACTTTTTCCATTTGAATAACTATTTTCTCATGTCATATAGAGTTTATCCATTGTCCTAGATATGCATTTTCCCTGTGTATTTGAGCATCATAGGAAGATAAATTCTACTCTTGAAAATGTTAACTGGTCACTGAGACACAGAAAGCTATTATTCTTACCAGTTTTCAATAGTGAGTAGATTCTGTAGGGGTGGAATTTTAAGATGTAAGTATACCGTTTTTCTACACTCAAATTCCGTTCCCCTTATCATAGAAATTGACCAGCGAAGTGTGCTGCTGACTTTTCAGAATCCATGTACATATAATCCATTAGGTTATTAGATATAACGTTGGTCAGAAAAGCATACTGTGAAATGTTGCTTTTATTTAAACTCCCACTATTTTCACTACATGGTTTCAAGATTTTACTTCATTATTGTCCTCTGGTGGTGGGCTCTGTGAACTGCATATTTACGGGTCTGGAGCACATATCTTCCCGGAGGTATACAACTCCTCAGGTACCAGCTAAAGAGTAGATGATAAGAAGCATTCAGATTTATTAAAACTCATTAAGAATATCAGTAGCCTGACTGTTGTTTCTAAAAATATAAAATATTTATCCTTCTGTTGTCAAACAACCATATTTCATGAAAAGAAGTATAAATCCTTTTTTGCTTGCAATAGAAGAACAATAATTGAAGATATTCTTCATTTGGACCAAATACCTTCTCTGAAAATATAAGTTAAAATAGGAGTTGAAATTTCCAAAATATTCTTTAGGAAATAAAACTCCACATATAATTTCAAATTATAATTTAGTTTTACCTTAAATTTAAATATCTATATTGAATTTAATTTAAGGAAGGAAGGAAGGAAGAAAGAAGAAAAGAAGGAAAGAAAGAAAGAAAGAAAGAAAGAAAGGACGGAGGGAGGGAGGGACCGTGGGAGGAAGGAAGGAAGGAAGGGAGGAAGGAAGGAAGGAAAAAAGAAAGAAAGAAAGAAGATAAAGTAAAATAAAATAAAGTGAAATATAATAAAGTTATTAAATTAAAAATTACTTATTAAGAAAAAAAAACGAACGGATAGAACCTTTGGATAAATGGTGGAAGCAAAGCTATACAGACAAAATCTCATACAGAAGCATACACTTACAAACTCACAAAAAGAGGAATAGGGGGAAAAAATCATAAATCTTGCTTTCAGAGTCCACCTCCTCAATTTGGGATGATTCTTTGTCTAAATGAGGGAAGGAAAGAAGGAAGGAAGGAAGGAAGGAAGGAAGGAAGGAAGGAAGGAAAGAAAGAAAGAAAGAAAGAAAGAAAGAAAGAAAGAACGAGAGAAAGAAAGAAAGAAGATAAAGTAATATAAAATAAAGTTATTAAAATAAAAATAATTATTAAGAAAAAATTTTTTTAAAAAAACAGAACCCTAGAACAAATGGTGGAAGCAAAGCTATACAGGCAAAATCTCACAGAGAAGCATACACATACACACTCACAAAAAGAGGTAAAGGGGAAAAAATGATAAATCTTGCTCTCAAAGTCCACCTCCTCAATTTGGGATGATTCGTTGTCTATTCATGTATTCCACAGATGCAGGGTACATCAAGTTGATTGTGGAGCTTTAATCCGCTGCTTCTGAGGCTGCTGGGAGAGATTTCCCTTTCTGTTCTTTGTTTGCACCGCTCCCAGGGGCTCGGCTTTGGATTTGGCCCCGCCTCTGCGTGTAGGTCGCTGGAGGGCGTCTGTTTTTCACTCAGACAAGACGGGGTTAAAGGAGCCGCTGATTCGGGGGCTCTGGCTCACTCAGGCCGGGGGGAGGGAGGGGCACGGAGTGCGGGGCGAGCCTGCGGCGCCACGGGCCGGCGTGACTTTGCACCAGCCTGAGGCTCACCGTGCGTTCTCCCGGGGAAGTTGTCCCTGGATCCCGGGAACCTGGCAGTGGCGGGCTGCACAGGCTCCGCGGAAGCGGGGTGTGGATAGTGACCCGTGCTCGCACACAGCCTTCTTGGTGGCGGCAGCAGCAGCCTTAGCGTGTCATGCCCGTCTCTGGGGTCCGCGCTTTTAGCCACGACTCGCGCCCGTCTCTGGAGCTCCTTTAAGCAGCGCTCTTAATCCCCTCTCCTCGCGCAGTAGGAAACAAAGAGGGAAGAAAATGTCTCTTGCCTCTTCGGCAGCTCCAGCTCTTTTCCCGGACTCCCTCCCGGCTAGCCGTGGTGCACTAACCCCTTCAGGCTATGTTCACGCCACCAACCCCAGTCCTCTCCCTGCGCTCCGACTAAAGCCCGATCCTCAGCTTGCAGCCCCGCCCACCCCCGCGGCTGAGCAGACAAACCTCTCGGGCTGGTGAGTGCCAGTTGGCACCTATCCTCTGTGCGGGAATCTCTCCGCTTTCCCTCCGCACCCCTGTGGCTGTGCTCTCCTCCGCGGCTCCTAAGCTTCCCCCCTCCGCCACGCGCACTCTCCTCCCGCGAAGGGGCTTCCTAGTGTGTGGAATCCTTTCCTCCTTCACAGCTCCCTCGCACTGGTGCAGGTCCCGTCCCTATTCTTTTGTCTCTGTTTTTTCTTTTTTTCTTTGGCCCTACCCAGGTATGTGGGGAGTTTCTTGCCTTTTGGGAGGTCTGAGGTCTTCTGCCAGCGTTCAGTAGGTGTTCTGTAGGAGCTGTTCCACGTGTAGATGTATTTCTGGTGTATCTGTGGGGAGGAAGGTGATCTCCGCGTCTTACTCTTCCGCCATCTTCCCCTCCCAGGTATCCGTTTTTTCTAGACTTTTCTTTCTTCAGCTCACAAAGGGGCCCCTGAGGATTAAGCAGAGGAACGTCAGGGTTTCTTCCAGGCCAGCTTCAGCCCTGGGATGTTCAGGGCAGACTCTCATTACAAACCTCAGTTTCTGAGGCTCCTGGCTTATGGCCATTTAGTATAGAAGGAGGCTCCTGGCTGGGGAAGGCTCAGACAAAACGATGCAGGTTCTAATCTGTGGCAGTGGGCAGTGGGGGGCGGGGGGTGTCAGTGCAGGAAGAGGCATTCGCTGCCTTAGGCATTTAAACCATTGCCTTCTCTTCAGGATGACTCACCTGCAAGATTCTGTGGGGTCCGCCTCCTGCCACCATGCTACAATTGCCGGATTTTGGGTCTGGAGCAACCCAGGTCTTCGTCCGGCATTTCCAGAGAGTGCTTTCTCTTCGGAGCACGTCTGGGGACTGGCTTCTCTGCTTCCACCTTGGCTGGCGAGGCCAAAGGAGCATCTTCCATGGGGAAGAGAGGGAAGACATTCCAGTTTGGAAGAACAAAAGCAAAGACACACTCTTCTCTACCTTGTCCTGCCCCAAATATAAATTCATAGCACCTTCACATTTTTATAACTATGGACTTAAAAAGACCAAGAGATTAAGGGGCCTACCCAGTGTTACACAGGTAGTGGAGAGGTGTTCTGCTCAATGGTTAGGTTCATGGTGGGGCTCCGGATTTACAGCTGATAGGAATGTGAGGACAAGCTCATGCCATTTCAAACATTTCCAAGTGGTACTGAGAGAGATGTTGAAGGTGCAAAATGAGGGTGCTGAATGACCTCACAAAGTGGGGATGGTGGGCCCATTTTAACATGAAATTGAAAATAAATTCATGACAAAAGGACATAATAGAAAATGACAACATAATCATAACACTCCCCTCTCCCCTGGAAGTAAAATTCATTAGAATCCTCTCTCTCTCCACCATGAAAGGATGAGATAAAGTCTCAGCAGCAGCCCCCGTGAAAAACATGGTCAACAGGGTGAAGAGGTGTCACTAAGACCATATGGTGCGACTCAGAGAAGCAAAGAGACAGCTCTGCCCTTAGCCTGATGAGGCCCACAGGAAGGAACATGTGTGGCAACCTTGGATAGTGTGGCAATGAGAGAGAACCTTCTTTAGGAGGGGACTCCCTGCTGCCACCTTGAAAAAGCAAATATGGGACATTCGTTTACTGTGGCTCTTGCAGAGGCGATGTGCCCAGAGGTTGGGCCACCCTGCTTGACAATCAAAGCACCTTGTATTCCTGTGCTGCTTGAAAGCTCCAATCGCCGGATTTTGGGTCTGGGGCAACCCAGGTCTTCGTCCGACCATTCCAGAGAGTGCTTTCTCTTCGGAGCACGTCTGGGGACTGGCTTCTCTGCTTCTACCTTAGCTGGCGTGGCCAAAGGAACATCCCCGTAGAGCCGGTAGCCACCAACCAGGCAGTATGTCTCCCCATGCCAGCCCAACTGCGTTTCTCCACACCCGCGGTACAGGACATGGTAGTGACCAGGTGTAGGATGAGAAGCGGGAGCCACTGCTGCTGCAAAGAAAATCAGAACTGATCAGTCACTTCTGCTGTGCACAGTCTCCTGCCAGAATTTCCCTCTCTCATGTCTCTCCCAGTTTCTGGCTGAAGACCTTTTAATCTACTTGACGTCCAAAACACAGCCTTGGCGCATCATCTCTATGAGTCCCTAGAGAAGGGACACTGGCTGCAAAAGCAATCCCTAGAGCCTAGGGCTGCAGCACATGAGGAAGTCTCTTCACCGTTCCCAGGGAAAACAGTAGAACCCGAAAGTAATTGCAATCATGATCCTCTCCATCTCTCCCTTCCACAACAGAGAAAACATTTCTTGCAGTCTGTCACTTCTGAGGCTTTCATGGAAATGTCTTTCAAGTTTTGGAAAAAAATAATCTAATATAAATTGGTTAAGAACCCCGCCCACCTTGTCAACCCCTCTTGGGCCCCATTTATACTGCCTATTTCAACCACACTGAACTCTAGCTGTCTAATACTTTTATGTCGATTAGAACAAGGCCAAATACTGAGGCAGAGTGATCAGGAGACTCAGAACCGGGTTCTGGGTACCAAGTCTAGGCTCACATCAACCCAGCCTCCTGGGACACCATCTCCTCAGCCCTCCAGTCTCATTAGCACTTCATCACCGCCCCCCCTTCGTTCTTACGGTCTTCCCATCAATATGGCAACACCCTCTCCCCTAGTACTCAGCAACTCAGTAAGGGATGTGTCTGAGGGGACCGATATAGATGTCTACATGATAGCACAGTGGTGCCTGGGTTTGAAGGTGCGGTTCAAGAGTGGCCCTGTTCCTCAAACCGCTCCATTTGCAACTTGCCAACAAAAATGCGCTTGTCTTTTGTTAAGAGGCCAATCAGGAAAGAGTCTGAATGGAAGCATCCTGTAGCCCAAAGGGTAAGGCTACATTTATAAAGCTCAGAACCGTCCTGCACACTTGTCCAGGGATGAGCTTTCACTTGTCCTCAGCAGTGAGAACTGTGCGTCCCTTAAGGCGTCCCAGGTCACTGGTATTACTTACATTTGGGGGGAAAGTGCTCAGCTGTACGTAGTTGGCAACCCCCACAGGAACATGTGCCAGCCGGGTGAGGTTGTGTGTATATCACACCTCCTGTAGAGTTGCCCTGTCTGGGTGTACCTGCTGCACTGCCCACCCAGGGAACAGAGCACAGGTTAGAGTACACATACACTACCCGGTCACACATTCTCACACAGACAGCCAAAAAGATTGGTATCTGGTGGAGAACGGGTAGAGTAGTTTCTCTGAGTGCAGCCCGTTTGCACAGTTATGCTGCCATGGAAACCCTGAGAACGCCTGTGAGGGCATCACTACCCAGTGACGTCATATATGGAACCTTTGACTTGAGGGGCAGGCTTGAGGAGGAGGGGCAGTTTTGTGGAGGAGAACAGGGTAGAGGCAAAGTACTCTGCCTCGCCCCTCACCCCTGGGCCTCCCCACCCACGCCCCAGCCTAGTAGACACCCCACGTGGGGCGTGCCGGTGGGCTGGCACAGCCGCAGGGGCCACAGGAGGGCAAGAGACACCCATATTCTGAGTTTGGCTTGAGAGACAAGATTAACGTAAGAGACAGCTAGGTTGTATGGCACTGACCCTAAGAGGCAGAGATTTGTGTGGCCTGGGGAATCAGGGAATGCTCCTTGGCAGTCGGCCTGAAGGACAAGTGAGATTTGGACCCATGCGGAAGAGAGGGAAGACATTCCAGTTTGGAAGAATAAAGGAAAAGACACACTCTTCTCGACCTTGTCGTGCCCCAAATATAAATCCATAGCACCCTCACATTTTTACAACTGAGGACTTAAAAAAACCAAGAGGCTACGGGGCCTACCCAGTGTTACACAGGTAGTGGAGAGGTGTTCTGCTCAATGGTTAGGTTCATGTCGGGGCTCCACATTTACAGCTAATAGGAATGTGAGGACAAGCTCATGCCATTTCAAATATTTCCAAGTGATACCGAGAGAGATGTTAAAGGAGCAAAAGGAGGGTGCTGAATGACCTCACAAAGTGGAAATGGTGGGCCCATTTTAACATGAAATTGAAAACAAATTCATGACACAAGGACATAATAGAAAATGACAACATAATCATTACACTCCCCTCTCCCCTAGAAGTAAAACTCATTAGAATCCTCTTTCTCTCCACCATGAAAGGATGAGAGAAAGACTCAGCAGCAGCTCCCATGAAAAACATGGTCAACAGTGTGAAGAGGTGTTTCTAAGACGATTTGGTCCGACTCAGAGAAGGAAAGAGACAACTCTGCCCTTAGCCTGATCAAGCCTACGGGAAGGAACATTTGCGGCAGGCTTTGATAGTGTGGCAATGAGAGACAACCTTCTTTAGGAGGGGACTCCCTGTTGCCGACCTCGAAAAAGCAAAGATGGGACATTCGTTTACTGGGGCTGTTGCAGAGGCGATGTGCCCGGGAGGTAGAGACTGCTTCGACTACCATTTTAGAGGTTGGGCCACCCTGGTTGAAAACCACAGCACCTTCTATTCCTAAACTGCTTGAATCAGCGGGTGCGCGTTAGGACACACGAAGTCAGGCCCCATTGGAGCAGACTGCCTTTGGGAGTGGTAGAATGTAAAATGTGAAGGGGAATGCTCTGGAGGAGCTTTGTCATGGCAGGTGGGCCAGCATGAGACCATTCAGATTCTCCAAGGCTCCAGAGATTACTTGGCTGGGAGCATCCCTCTGATGTGGTGGGGGAACTTCTACCTTAATAGGACCTGGCTGGGCATCTGGGGGAGGCAGAATAAATGGTTTATTAACTACGAGAGCGAGAGACTCACCTGGGGGGTTCCACAAAAGCACTTAAAAAGACTTGTACCTGGATTCTTGAGCCAACCCCAAGAAAACTTATCTAGATGTGGAGTAGGGCTCAGGAAGCTGCACTTTTAATAAGCTTCCTGGGCAGTCCCACCACAGTGGTCCATGGATAGAATGACCAAATTATTGTGTATTCTCGGTTGCTTTTGGGAGTCAAAGTGGGCAATATGAGAAACCGCAGCAGCCCTACGTATAAACAGGGAATATTCAAGGCAAACAGAGGTGTTTAGTTATTCTATGCATGAATCAGATTTGAGAAAAGCTAGCCTGCTGGTTAAAGAACACAACCCTTACGACAGACAGACCAGATTCTGTCCTACTTACTTGTGTGATTTTGACCAAGTTCTTTTATCCTTCTGACTGTTTCTTCATATGGAAAAGAGCTATGGCTGTACATTTAGCACAATATTCTCTTTTGGCAAAAGTTGCTCTGGGTCCATGTGTGCTCTCTGCAACGTAATCCTTTACAGTGCGCAAGCATTTTTAAGTTGTTTGGTGAAGTACTACACTTGACTTTTAACTGTTCATTACTTCGGGCAAAGCTTATGTAGTGCTGCAGAGACTAGAACCTATGCAGAGATAGTGAGAGGATGTTATAAGCTTATTCTGCCGGTTTATGAAAAACTTTTAACCTTTTCTCCTCTTCCTCAACCTGCCACCAAGAGATGAGAAAGAAGGCAGAGCCTGGAAATGCACACCAGGCAATACTTCTGGGGAGTTAGTTGGAGCGGGAGGGCTGACGCCTGAGCCCAGCTCCGCTTAGCCGTGCGGGTCCGCGGCGTGTCCAGCGGCTGTGGCGGAACCCGAGGGTGGTGGGCGTGGGCCCGTGTCGCGGCTGCACTGGAGCGGTGAGTGAGGGCCATGGGCCGTTCTTGCGCGGCCGCCACATTCCCAGACCGCCCGCCAGCCCTCCTGGTTCCTTCGCCGCTCCCCGCCGCCGGGAGCCGGGAGCCCAGAGAAGCCCGCAAACGGGCACCTGCGCCCGCCGCCCGGAGATACACCAGAAATACATCTACACGAGGAACAACTCCTACATAACACCTACTGAACTCTGGCAGAAGACCTCAGACCTCCCAAAAGGGAAGAAAGTCCCCACGTACCTGGACGTGTGGATGAAAGGCTCTTGGTGCTGCAGCCAGGAGGCAGTGCTGTGCCTCTGAGGTGGGAGAGTCAACTGCAGGACACTGGTCCACAAGAGACCTCCCAGCTCCACGTAATATCAAATGGCGAAAATCTCCCAGAGATCTCCATCTCAACAACAGCACGCAGAATCACTCAACGACCAGCAAGCTACAGTGCTGGACACCCTATGGCAAACAACTAGCAAGACAGGAACACAACCCCACCCATTAGCAGAGAGGCTGCCGAAAATCATAATAAGTCCACAGACACCCCAAAACACACCAACAGACGTGGACCTGCCCACCAGAAAGACAAGATCCAGCCTCATCCACCAGAACACAGGCACTACTGCCCTCCACCTGGAAGCCTACACAACCCACGGAAACAACTTTCGCCACTGGGGACAGACACCAAAAACAAAGGGAACTACGAACGTGCAGCCTGCAAAAAGGAGACCCAAAACACAGTAAGAGAAGCAAAATGAGAAGACAGAAAAACACACATCAGATGAAGGAGCAAGATAAAAACACACCAGACCTAACAAATGAAGAGGAAATAGGCAGTCTACCTGAAAGAGAATTCAGAATAATGATAGTAGAGAGGATCCAATATCTTGGAAATAGAATAGACAAAATGCAAGAAACATTTAACAAGGACCTAAAAGAACTAAAGATGAAACAAACAATGATGAACAATGCAAGAAATGAAAATAAAAATACTCTAGATGGGATTAATAGCAGAATAACAGGCAGAAGAACGGATAAGTGACCTGGAAGATAAAATAGTGGAAATAACTACTGCAGAGCAGAATAAAGAAAAAAGAATGAAAAGAACTGAGGACAGTCTCAGAGGCATCTGGGACAACATTAGACGCACCAACTTTCAAATTATAGGGGTTCCAGAAGAAGAAGAGAAAAACAAAGGGACTGAGAAAATATTTGAAGAGATGATAGTTGAAAACTTCCCTAATATGGGAAAGGAAATAGTTAATCAACTCCAGGAAGCACAGAGTCTCATACAGGATAAATCCAAGGAGAAATACGCCAAGACACATATTAATGAAACTGTCAAAAATTAAATTCAAAGAAAACATATTAAAAGCAGCAAGGGAAAAACAACAAATAACACACAAGGGAATCCCCATAAGGTTAAAAGCTGATTTTTCAGCAGAAACTCTGCAAGCCAGAAGGGACTGGCAGGACATATTTCAAGTGATGAAGGAGAAGAACCTATAACCAAGATTACTCTACCCAGCAAGGATCTCATTCAGATTTGATGGAGCAATTAAAAGCTTTAGAGACAAGCAAAAGTTGAGAGAGCTCAGCACCACCAAACCAGCTTTACAACAAAGGCTAAAGGAACTTCTCTAGGAAAGAAACCCAACAGAAGGAAAAGACCTACAATAACGAACCCAAAACAATTAAGAAAATGGGAATAGGGACATACATATAGAAAATTACCTTAAATGTAAATAGACTAAATGCTCCCACCAAAAGACACAGATTGGCTGAATGGATACAAAAACAAGACCCATATAGATGCTGTCTACAAGAGACCCGCTTCAGACCTAGAGACACATACAGACTAAAAGTAAGGGGATGGAAAAAGATATTCCATGCAAATGGAAACCAAAAGAAAGCCGGAGTAGCAATTCTCATATCAGTCAAAATAGACTTTAAAATAAAGACTATTAGAAGAGACAAAGGACACTACATAATGATCAAGGGATCGATCCAAGAAGAAGATATAACAATTGTAAATATTTATGCACCCAACATAGGAGCACCTCAATACACAAGGTAAATACTAATAGCCATAAAAGGAGAAATCGACAGTAACACATTCATAGTAGGGGACTTTAACACCCCACTTTCACCAATGGACAGATCATCCAAAATGAAAATAAATAAGGAAACACAAGCTTTAAATGATACGTTAAACAAGATGGACTTAATTGATATTTATAGGACATTCAATCCAAAAACAACAGAATACACATTTTTCTCAAGTGCTCGTGGAACATTCTCCAGGATAGATCATATCTTGGGTCACAAATCAAGCCTTGGTAAATTTAAGGAAATTGAAATTGTATCAAGTACCTTTTCCGACCAAAACGCTATGAGACTAGACATCAATTACAGGAAAAGATCTGTAAAAACTACAATCACGTGGAGGCTAAACAATACACTACTTAATAACGAAGTGATCACTGAAGAAGTCAAAGAGGAAATCAAAAAATACCTAGAAGCAAATGACAATGGAGACACGACGACCCAAAACTTATGGGATGCAGCAAAAGCGCTTCTAAGAGGGAAGTTTATAGCAATACAATCCTACCTTAAGAAACAGGAAACATCTCGAATAAACAACCTAAACTTGCATCTAAAGCAATTAGAGAAAGAAGAAAAAAAGCCCAAAGTTAGCAGAAGGACAGAAATCATAAAGATCAGATCAGAAATAAATGAAAAAGAAATGAAGGAAACGATAGCAAAGATCAATAAAACTAAAAGCTGGTTCTCTGAGCAGATAAACAAAATTGATAAACCATTAGCCAGATTCATCAAGAAAAAAAGGGAGAAGAGTCAAATCAATAGAATCAGAAATGAAAAAGGAGAAGTAACAACTGACACTGCAGAAATACAAAAGATCATGAGAGATTACTACAGGCAACTCTATGCCAATAAAATGGACAACATGGAAGAAGTGGACAAATTCTTAGAAATGCACAAGGTGCCAAGACTGAATCAGGAAAAAACGGAAAATATGAACAGAACAATCACAAGCACTGAAATTGAAACTGTGATTAAAAATCTTCCAACAATCAAAAACCCAGGACCAGATGGCTTCACAGGCGAATTCTATCAAACGTTTAGAGAAGAGCTAACACCTATCCTTCTCAAACCCTTCCAAAATATAGCAGAGGGAGGAACACTCCCAAACTCATTCTACGAGGCCACCATCACCCTGATACCAAAACCAGACAAGGATGTCACAAAGAAAGGAAACTACAGGCCAATATAACTGATGAACATAGATGCAAAAATCCTGAACAAAATACTAGCAAACAGAATCCAAGAGCACATTCAAAGGATCATACACCATGATCAAGTGGGGTTTATTCCAGGAATGCAAGGATTCTTCAATATACGCAAATCAATCAATGTGATACACCATATTAACAGATTGAAGGAGAAAAACCATATGGTCATCTCAATAGATGCAGAGAAAGCTTTCGACAAAATTCAACACCCATTTATGATAAAAACCCTGCAGAAAATAGGCATAGAGGGAACTTTCCTCAACATAATAAAGGCCATATATGACAAACCCACAGCCAACACCATCCTCAATGGTGAAAAACTGAAAGAATTTCCACTAAGATCAGGAAAAAGACAAGGTTGCCCACTCCCACCACTCTTATTCAACATAATTTTGGAAGTTTTAGCCACAGCAATCAGAGAAGAAAAGGAAATAAAGGGAATCCAAATCGGAAAAGAAGAAGTAAAGCTGTCACTGTTTGCAGATGACATGATACTATACATAGAGAATCCTAAAGATGCTACCAGAAAACTACTAGAACTAATCAATGAATTTGGTAGAGTTGCAGGAAACAAAATTAATGCACAGAAATCTCTTGCATTCTTATACACTAACGATGAAAAATCTGAAAGTGAAATGAAGAAAACACTCGCATTTACCATTGCAGCAAAAAGAATAAAATATCTACGAATAAACCTACCTAAGGAGACAAAAGACCTATATGAAGAAAATTATAAGACACTGATGTAAGAAATTACAGATGATACAAATAGATGGAGAGATATACCATGTTCTTGGATTGGAAGAATCAACATTGTGAAAATGACTCTACTACCCAAAGCAATCTACAGATTCAATGCAATTCCTATCAAACTATCACTGGCATTTTTCACAGAACTACAAGTAAAAATTTCACAATTTGTATGGAAACACAAAAGACCCCAAATAGCCAAAGCTATCTTGAGAATGAAACACGGAGCTGGAGGAATCAGGCTACCTGAGTTCAGACTCTACTACAAAGCTACAGTAATCAAGACAGTATGGTACTGGCACAAAAACAGAGAGATAGATCAATGGAGCAGGATAGAAAGCCCAGACATAAACCCACACACATATGGTCACCTTATCTTTGATAAAGGAGGCAGGAATGTACAGTGGAGAAAGGACAGCCTCTTCAATAAATTGTGCTGGGAAAACTGGACAGGTACATGTCAAAGTATGAGATTAGATCACTCCCTAACAGCATACACAAAAATAAGCTCAAAATGGATTAAAGACCTAAATGTAAGGCCAGACACTATCAAACTCTTAGAGGAAATCATAGGCAGGACACTCTATGACATAAATCACAGCAAGATCCTTTTTGACCCACCTCGTAGAGAAATGGAAATAAAAACAAAAATAAACAAATGGGACCTAATGAAACTTCAAAGCTTTCGCACAGCAAAGGAAACCATAAACAAGACCAAAAGACAACCCTCAGAATGGGAGAAAATATTTGCAACTGAAGCAACTGACAAAGGATTAATTTCCAAAATTTACAAGCAGCACATGCAGCTCAATAACAAAAAAAGAAAACAAGCCAATCCAAAAATGGGCAGAAGATCTAAATAGACATTTCTCCAAAGAAAATATACAGACTGCCAACAAACACATGAAAGAATGATCAACATCATTAATCATTAGAGAAATGCAAATCAAAACTACAATGAGATATCATCTCACACCAGTCAGAATGGCCATCATCAAAAATCTAGAAACAATAAATGCTGGAGAGGGTGTGGAGAAAAGGGAACACTCTTTCACTGCTGGTGGGAATGTGAATTGGTTCAGCCACTGTGGAGAACACTATGGAGGTTCCTTAAAAAACTACAAATAGAACTACCATATGACCCAGCAATCCCACTACTGGGCATACACCCTGAGAAAGCCAAAATTCAAAAAGAGTCATGGACCAAAATGTTCATTGCAGCTCTATTTACAATAGCCAGGAGATGGAAACAACCTAAGTGCCCGTAATCTGATGAATGGATAAAGAAGATGTGGCACATATATACAATGGAATATTACTCAGCCATAAAAAGAAATGAAATTCAGCTATTTGTAATGAGGTGGATAGACCTAGAGTCTGTCATACAGAGTGAAGTAAGTCAGAAAGAGAAAGACAAATACCGTATGCTAACACATATATATGGAATTTAAGAAAAAAAATGTCATGAAGAACCTGGGGGTAAGACAGGAATAAAGACAGAGACCTACTAGAGAACGAACTTGAGGATATGGGGAGGGGGAAGGTTAAGCTGTGACAAAGCGAGAGAGAGGCATAGACATATATACACTAACAAACGTAAGGTAGATAACTAGTGGAAGCAGCCGCATAGCACAGAGATATCAGCTCGGTGCTTTGTGACCGCCTGGAGGGGTGGGATAGGGAGGGTGGGAGGGAGGGAGACGCAAGCGGGAAGAGATATGGGAACATATGTATGTGTGTAACTGATTCACTGTGTTATAAAGCGGAAACTAACACACCTTTGTAAAGCAATTATACCCCAATAAAGATGTTTAAAAAAAAAAAAAAGAAAATATATAGGTGAAGTGTAAAAGGGTTGCAATAGATATACCATAACAGTAAAAACAAAACAAAACAACAACAACAAAACCGGAGTGGCTAAGAAAATATCAGAAAAAAATTACATTTTAAGACGAAAATTTTTACCAGAGACAAAGACATTTTAAAATGATAAAATGATTATTCCATCTAGAATGCATAATAATTATAAACTTATATGCACGTAACAACAGGACTTCAAAATACAATGAAGCAAAATCGACACAACAGAAAAGAGAAACAGACAGTTCTACAATAATAGTCGTATACTTTAAAACCCTTCTTTCAATAGCAGAACAGACAGAAAATCAACAAGAAAATAAAAACCTTGAACAGCATTATCAATCAAGTAGACCTAACAGCCATCTATAAAACATTCCACCCAACAGCATCAGAATATACATTCTTTTCAAATGCACATGGATATACTATATGCTAGAGCATAAAACAAATTTCAGTACATTTTAAAGGATATAAACCATACGAAGAGTGCTCTCAGGTGACAACAGAATGCAATAAGAAATCGTTAACAGAAAGAAATTTGTTGAAAATCACAAATGGAAATTAAAGAATATATTCCTAAATAATTCATGGGTCAAGTAAGAACTCGTAAGGGGAATTAGAAATAATTTGAGATGAATTAAAATGAAAGTATAACATATTAATACTTGATTGGTCCCACATACTCTTCTGGAAAGCAGAGGGGTTAGACAGAGATCTAAATTAATTAAAAAATCATTTATTATTCTGGGAATAAAAAGAACTGGGCTTAGTCTCAGTTTTGCCTTTATCTTTGTGTCTGTTGATTATCTTGGAATAGTCATTACATAATCAACATACAGTTGCCAGCTCAGGAATCAAATACTGTCATCTCTAGGGCTACCATAACAAGATACCACAAACTTGTTAGCTTAAAAGAACAGAAATTTATTTTATCACAGCTCTAGAGGCCAGAAGTTCAAACTCGAAGTGTTGAGAGGACCATGTTCTTTCTGACGCCTCAAGGGGAGGATCCTTCTTTGTCTTAACCAGATTCTGGTGGTGGCCATCAATCACTGGTGTTGGCAGTTTTTTGATTTGCAGCTGCATCACTCTGGTCTCTTTCACTCTTGTCACATGGAATTGTCTCTGTGTGTTTCTGTCTCTGGAAACAATTTGAATAGAAATTTCTATTTTTAAAAAACAAACTGTTGATTATTATGCTCTATTTAGATACTTCCTCTAACCCCCACCCACCTCCATTTCCCCATATGTATTTGAGAAGGAAAGAGGAACTCCTGTGAGCTATCATATTGGAAAGAATCAATAATACAATGTTTTACTAGAGATGCCTCTTATCTAAAATATTTGAATTAAATATAAAATCTGGGGAAATTATCGCCCAGTTTCCCTCTTCTAGAGGCATGTTCTAAATGATAGGCGGCAGAATATTCTATACCCATGAGGTTTGCTGACATTATTGATTTGGGCCAGGATCTGTATTTTCTCTCTAAAGAAAACAGTATTCTCTCTTTACTTTCTTTAATATATAATGTTGGTGTCTTAAGTTTATTGTCAGAGAGGATGCTTATAGTTCAAATGATTTGGTTGTATTTCACCAGGATTATTACAAGATAGTCAAACAATGGCCGGGCACCAGGATAGACCTCGGTCCCTTTGTTCCACTGGGATACTGATCTGAAAGCCACTGTTTTCTTATATTCCAAAGACCAAATAAATAAACAAACAAAAAAACAAGTAAATGAAACTATTTTAAAACCAACTCTCTTTTCTTCCTCATCCATGTTAATTCTCTTCTACCTAAAATTACTTCCTGGAAGTGATTTTTATGTTTCTTAGAGCTTCTTTACGTATATATCCACACTAATGCATATAAAACTGTGCCTTGTAGATCTTATACTTTTTCCATTTGAATAACTATTTTCTCATGTCATATAGAGTTTATCCATTGTCCTAGATATGCATTTTCCCTGTGTATTTGAGCATCATAGGAAGATAAATTCTACTCTTGAAAATGTTAACTGGTCACTGAAACACAGAAAGCTATTATTCTTACCAGTTTTCAATAGTGAGTAGATTCTGTAGGGGTGGAATTTTAAGATGTAAGTATACCGTTTTTCTACACTCAAATTCCGTTCCCCTTATCATAGAAATTGACCAGCGAAGTGTGCTGCTGACTTTTCAGAATCCATGTACATATAATCCATTAGGTTATTAGATATAACGTTGGTCAGAAAAGCATACTGTGAAATGTTGCTTTTATTTAAACTCCCACTATTTTCACTACATGGTTTCAAGATTTTACTTCATTATTGTCCTCTGGTGGTGGGCTCTGTGAACTGCATATTTACGGGTCTGGAGCACATATCTTCCCGGAGGTATACAACTCCTCAGGTACCAGCTAAAGAGTAGATGATAAGAAGCATTCAGATTTATTAAAACTCATTAAGAATATCAGTAGCCTGACTGTTGTTTCTAAAAATATAAAATATTTATCCTTCTGTTGTCAAACAACCATATTTCATGAAAAGAAGTATAAATCCTTTTTTGCTTGCAATAGAAGAACAATAATTGAAGATATTCTTCATTTGGACCAAATACCTTCTCTGAAAATATAAGTTAAAATAGGAGTTGAAATTTCCAAAATATTCTTTAGGAAATAAAACTCCACATATAATTTCAAATTATAATTTAGTTTTACCTTAAATTTAAATATCTATATTGAATTTAATTTAAGGAAGGAAGGAAGGAAGAAAGAAGAAAAGAAGGAAAGAAAGAAAGAAAGAAAGAAAGAAAGGACGGAGGGAGGGAGGGACCGTGGGAGGAAGGAAGGAAGGAAGGGAGGAAGGAAGGAAGGAAAAAAGAAAGAAAGAAAGAAGATAAAGTAAAATAAAATAAAGTGAAATATAATAAAGTTATTAAATTAAAAATTACTTATTAAGAAAAAAAAACGAACGGATAGAACCTTTGGATAAATGGTGGAAGCAAAGCTATACAGACAAAATCTCATACAGAAGCATACACTTACAAACTCACAAAAAGAGGAATAGGGGGAAAAAATCATAAATCTTGCTTTCAGAGTCCACCTCCTCAATTTGGGATGATTCTTTGTCTAAATGAGGGAAGGAAAGAAGGAAGGAAGGAAGGAAGGAAGGAAGGAAGGAAGGAAGGAAAGAAAGAAAGAAAGAAAGAAAGAAAGAAAGAACGAGAGAAAGAAAGAAAGAAGATAAAGTAATATAAAATAAAGTTATTAAAATAAAAATAATTATTAAGAAAAAATTTTTTTAAAAAAACAGAACCCTAGAACAAATGGTGGAAGCAAAGCTATACAGGCAAAATCTCACAGAGAAGCATACACATACACACTCACAAAAAGAGGTAAAGGGGAAAAAATGATAAATCTTGCTCTCAAAGTCCACCTCCTCAATTTGGGATGATTCGTTGTCTATTCATGTATTCCACAGATGCAGGGTACATCAAGTTGATTGTGGAGCTTTAATCCGCTGCTTCTGAGGCTGCTGGGAGAGATTTCCCTTTCTGTTCTTTGTTTGCACCGCTCCCAGGGGCTCGGCTTTGGATTTGGCCCCGCCTCTGCGTGTAGGTCGCTGGAGGGCGTCTGTTTTTCACTCAGACAAGACGGGGTTAAAGGAGCCGCTGATTCGGGGGCTCTGGCTCACTCAGGCCGGGGGGAGGGAGGGGCACGGAGTGCGGGGCGAGCCTGCGGCGCCACGGGCCGGCGTGACTTTGCACCAGCCTGAGGCTCACCGTGCGTTCTCCCGGGGAAGTTGTCCCTGGATCCCGGGAACCTGGCAGTGGCGGGCTGCACAGGCTCCGCGGAAGCGGGGTGTGGATAGTGACCCGTGCTCGCACACAGCCTTCTTGGTGGCGGCAGCAGCAGCCTTAGCGTGTCATGCCCGTCTCTGGGGTCCGCGCTTTTAGCCACGACTCGCGCCCGTCTCTGGAGCTCCTTTAAGCAGCGCTCTTAATCCCCTCTCCTCGCGCAGTAGGAAACAAAGAGGGAAGAAAATGTCTCTTGCCTCTTCGGCAGCTCCAGCTCTTTTCCCGGACTCCCTCCCGGCTAGCCGTGGTGCACTAACCCCTTCAGGCTATGTTCACGCCACCAACCCCAGTCCTCTCCCTGCGCTCCGACTAAAGCCCGATCCTCAGCTTGCAGCCCCGCCCACCCCCGCGGCTGAGCAGACAAACCTCTCGGGCTGGTGAGTGCCAGTTGGCACCTATCCTCTGTGCGGGAATCTCTCCGCTTTCCCTCCGCACCCCTGTGGCTGTGCTCTCCTCCGCGGCTCCTAAGCTTCCCCCCTCCGCCACGCGCACTCTCCTCCCGCGAAGGGGCTTCCTAGTGTGTGGAATCCTTTCCTCCTTCACAGCTCCCTCGCACTGGTGCAGGTCCCGTCCCTATTCTTTTGTCTCTGTTTTTTCTTTTTTTCTTTGGCCCTACCCAGGTATGTGGGGAGTTTCTTGCCTTTTGGGAGGTCTGAGGTCTTCTGCCAGCGTTCAGTAGGTGTTCTGTAGGAGCTGTTCCACGTGTAGATGTATTTCTGGTGTATCTGTGGGGAGGAAGGTGATCTCCGCGTCTTACTCTTCCGCCATCTTCCCCTCCCAGGTATCCGTTTTTTCTAGACTTTTCTTTCTTCAGCTCACAAAGGGGCCCCTGAGGATTAAGCAGAGGAACGTCAGGGTTTCTTCCAGGCCAGCTTCAGCCCTGGGATGTTCAGGGCAGACTCTCATTACAAACCTCAGTTTCTGAGGCTCCTGGCTTATGGCCATTTAGTATAGAAGGAGGCTCCTGGCTGGGGAAGGCTCAGACAAAACGATGCAGGTTCTAATCTGTGGCAGTGGGCAGTGGGGGGCGGGGGGTGTCAGTGCAGGAAGAGGCATTCGCTGCCTTAGGCATTTAAACCATTGCCTTCTCTTCAGGATGACTCACCTGCAAGATTCTGTGGGGTCCGCCTCCTGCCACCATGCTACAATTGCCGGATTTTGGGTCTGGAGCAACCCAGGTCTTCGTCCGGCATTTCCAGAGAGTGCTTTCTCTTCGGAGCACGTCTGGGGACTGGCTTCTCTGCTTCCACCTTGGCTGGCGAGGCCAAAGGAGCATCTTCCATGGGGAAGAGAGGGAAGACATTCCAGTTTGGAAGAACAAAAGCAAAGACACACTCTTCTCTACCTTGTCCTGCCCCAAATATAAATTCATAGCACCTTCACATTTTTATAACTATGGACTTAAAAAGACCAAGAGATTAAGGGGCCTACCCAGTGTTACACAGGTAGTGGAGAGGTGTTCTGCTCAATGGTTAGGTTCATGGTGGGGCTCCGGATTTACAGCTGATAGGAATGTGAGGACAAGCTCATGCCATTTCAAACATTTCCAAGTGGTACTGAGAGAGATGTTGAAGGTGCAAAATGAGGGTGCTGAATGACCTCACAAAGTGGGGATGGTGGGCCCATTTTAACATGAAATTGAAAATAAATTCATGACAAAAGGACATAATAGAAAATGACAACATAATCATAACACTCCCCTCTCCCCTGGAAGTAAAATTCATTAGAATCCTCTCTCTCTCCACCATGAAAGGATGAGATAAAGTCTCAGCAGCAGCCCCCGTGAAAAACATGGTCAACAGGGTGAAGAGGTGTCACTAAGACCATATGGTGCGACTCAGAGAAGCAAAGAGACAGCTCTGCCCTTAGCCTGATGAGGCCCACAGGAAGGAACATGTGTGGCAACCTTGGATAGTGTGGCAATGAGAGAGAACCTTCTTTAGGAGGGGACTCCCTGCTGCCACCTTGAAAAAGCAAATATGGGACATTCGTTTACTGTGGCTCTTGCAGAGGCGATGTGCCCAGAGGTTGGGCCACCCTGCTTGACAATCAAAGCACCTTGTATTCCTGTGCTGCTTGAAAGCTCCAATCGCCGGATTTTGGGTCTGGGGCAACCCAGGTCTTCGTCCGACCATTCCAGAGAGTGCTTTCTCTTCGGAGCACGTCTGGGGACTGGCTTCTCTGCTTCTACCTTAGCTGGCGTGGCCAAAGGAACATCCCCGTAGAGCCGGTAGCCACCAACCAGGCAGTATGTCTCCCCATGCCAGCCCAACTGCGTTTCTCCACACCCGCGGTACAGGACATGGTAGTGACCAGGTGTAGGATGAGAAGCGGGAGCCACTGCTGCTGCAAAGAAAATCAGAACTGATCAGTCACTTCTGCTGTGCACAGTCTCCTGCCAGAATTTCCCTCTCTCATGTCTCTCCCAGTTTCTGGCTGAAGACCTTTTAATCTACTTGACGTCCAAAACACAGCCTTGGCGCATCATCTCTATGAGTCCCTAGAGAAGGGACACTGGCTGCAAAAGCAATCCCTAGAGCCTAGGGCTGCAGCACATGAGGAAGTCTCTTCACCGTTCCCAGGGAAAACAGTAGAACCCGAAAGTAATTGCAATCATGATCCTCTCCATCTCTCCCTTCCACAACAGAGAAAACATTTCTTGCAGTCTGTCACTTCTGAGGCTTTCATGGAAATGTCTTTCAAGTTTTGGAAAAAAATAATCTAATATAAATTGGTTAAGAACCCCGCCCACCTTGTCAACCCCTCTTGGGCCCCATTTATACTGCCTATTTCAACCACACTGAACTCTAGCTGTCTAATACTTTTATGTCGATTAGAACAAGGCCAAATACTGAGGCAGAGTGATCAGGAGACTCAGAACCGGGTTCTGGGTACCAAGTCTAGGCTCACATCAACCCAGCCTCCTGGGACACCATCTCCTCAGCCCTCCAGTCTCATTAGCACTTCATCACCGCCCCCCCTTCGTTCTTACGGTCTTCCCATCAATATGGCAACACCCTCTCCCCTAGTACTCAGCAACTCAGTAAGGGATGTGTCTGAGGGGACCGATATAGATGTCTACATGATAGCACAGTGGTGCCTGGGTTTGAAGGTGCGGTTCAAGAGTGGCCCTGTTCCTCAAACCGCTCCATTTGCAACTTGCCAACAAAAATGCGCTTGTCTTTTGTTAAGAGGCCAATCAGGAAAGAGTCTGAATGGAAGCATCCTGTAGCCCAAAGGGTAAGGCTACATTTATAAAGCTCAGAACCGTCCTGCACACTTGTCCAGGGATGAGCTTTCACTTGTCCTCAGCAGTGAGAACTGTGCGTCCCTTAAGGCGTCCCAGGTCACTGGTATTACTTACATTTGGGGGGAAAGTGCTCAGCTGTACGTAGTTGGCAACCCCCACAGGAACATGTGCCAGCCGGGTGAGGTTGTGTGTATATCACACCTCCTGTAGAGTTGCCCTGTCTGGGTGTACCTGCTGCACTGCCCACCCAGGGAACAGAGCACAGGTTAGAGTACACATACACTACCCGGTCACACATTCTCACACAGACAGCCAAAAAGATTGGTATCTGGTGGAGAACGGGTAGAGTAGTTTCTCTGAGTGCAGCCCGTTTGCACAGTTATGCTGCCATGGAAACCCTGAGAACGCCTGTGAGGGCATCACTACCCAGTGACGTCATATATGGAACCTTTGACTTGAGGGGCAGGCTTGAGGAGGAGGGGCAGTTTTGTGGAGGAGAACAGGGTAGAGGCAAAGTACTCTGCCTCGCCCCTCACCCCTGGGCCTCCCCACCCACGCCCCAGCCTAGTAGACACCCCACGTGGGGCGTGCCGGTGGGCTGGCACAGCCGCAGGGGCCACAGGAGGGCAAGAGACACCCATATTCTGAGTTTGGCTTGAGAGACAAGATTAACGTAAGAGACAGCTAGGTTGTATGGCACTGACCCTAAGAGGCAGAGATTTGTGTGGCCTGGGGAATCAGGGAATGCTCCTTGGCAGTCGGCCTGAAGGACAAGTGAGATTTGGACCCATGCGGAAGAGAGGGAAGACATTCCAGTTTGGAAGAATAAAGGAAAAGACACACTCTTCTCGACCTTGTCGTGCCCCAAATATAAATCCATAGCACCCTCACATTTTTACAACTGAGGACTTAAAAAAACCAAGAGGCTACGGGGCCTACCCAGTGTTACACAGGTAGTGGAGAGGTGTTCTGCTCAATGGTTAGGTTCATGTCGGGGCTCCACATTTACAGCTAATAGGAATGTGAGGACAAGCTCATGCCATTTCAAATATTTCCAAGTGATACCGAGAGAGATGTTAAAGGAGCAAAAGGAGGGTGCTGAATGACCTCACAAAGTGGAAATGGTGGGCCCATTTTAACATGAAATTGAAAACAAATTCATGACACAAGGACATAATAGAAAATGACAACATAATCATTACACTCCCCTCTCCCCTAGAAGTAAAACTCATTAGAATCCTCTTTCTCTCCACCATGAAAGGATGAGAGAAAGACTCAGCAGCAGCTCCCATGAAAAACATGGTCAACAGTGTGAAGAGGTGTTTCTAAGACGATTTGGTCCGACTCAGAGAAGGAAAGAGACAACTCTGCCCTTAGCCTGATCAAGCCTACGGGAAGGAACATTTGCGGCAGGCTTTGATAGTGTGGCAATGAGAGACAACCTTCTTTAGGAGGGGACTCCCTGTTGCCGACCTCGAAAAAGCAAAGATGGGACATTCGTTTACTGGGGCTGTTGCAGAGGCGATGTGCCCGGGAGGTAGAGACTGCTTCGACTACCATTTTAGAGGTTGGGCCACCCTGGTTGAAAACCACAGCACCTTCTATTCCTAAACTGCTTGAATCAGCGGGTGCGCGTTAGGACACACGAAGTCAGGCCCCATTGGAGCAGACTGCCTTTGGGAGTGGTAGAATGTAAAATGTGAAGGGGAATGCTCTGGAGGAGCTTTGTCATGGCAGGTGGGCCAGCATGAGACCATTCAGATTCTCCAAGGCTCCAGAGATTACTTGGCTGGGAGCATCCCTCTGATGTGGTGGGGGAACTTCTACCTTAATAGGACCTGGCTGGGCATCTGGGGGAGGCAGAATAAATGGTTTATTAACTACGAGAGCGAGAGACTCACCTGGGGGGTTCCACAAAAGCACTTAAAAAGACTTGTACCTGGATTCTTGAGCCAACCCCAAGAAAACTTATCTAGATGTGGAGTAGGGCTCAGGAAGCTGCACTTTTAATAAGCTTCCTGGGCAGTCCCACCACAGTGGTCCATGGATAGAATGACCAAATTATTGTGTATTCTCGGTTGCTTTTGGGAGTCAAAGTGGGCAATATGAGAAACCGCAGCAGCCCTACGTATAAACAGGGAATATTCAAGGCAAACAGAGGTGTTTAGTTATTCTATGCATGAATCAGATTTGAGAAAAGCTAGCCTGCTGGTTAAAGAACACAACCCTTACGACAGACAGACCAGATTCTGTCCTACTTACTTGTGTGATTTTGACCAAGTTCTTTTATCCTTCTGACTGTTTCTTCATATGGAAAAGAGCTATGGCTGTACATTTAGCACAATATTCTCTTTTGGCAAAAGTTGCTCTGGGTCCATGTGTGCTCTCTGCAACGTAATCCTTTACAGTGCGCAAGCATTTTTAAGTTGTTTGGTGAAGTACTACACTTGACTTTTAACTGTTCATTACTTCGGGCAAAGCTTATGTAGTGCTGCAGAGACTAGAACCTATGCAGAGATAGTGAGAGGATGTTATAAGCTTATTCTGCCGGTTTATGAAAAACTTTTAACCTTTTCTCCTCTTCCTCAACCTGCCACCAAGAGATGAGAAAGAAGGCAGAGCCTGGAAATGCACACCAGGCAATACTTCTGGGGAGTTAGTTGGAGCGGGAGGGCTGACGCCTGAGCCCAGCTCCGCTTAGCCGTGCGGGTCCGCGGCGTGTCCAGCGGCTGTGGCGGAACCCGAGGGTGGTGGGCGTGGGCCCGTGTCGCGGCTGCACTGGAGCGGTGAGTGAGGGCCATGGGCCGTTCTTGCGCGGCCGCCACATTCCCAGACCGCCCGCCAGCCCTCCTGGTTCCTTCGCCGCTCCCCGCCGCCGGGAGCCGGGAGCCCAGAGAAGCCCGCAAACGGGCACCTGCGCCCGCCGCCCGGAGATACACCAGAAATACATCTACACGAGGAACAACTCCTACATAACACCTACTGAACTCTGGCAGAAGACCTCAGACCTCCCAAAAGGGAAGAAAGTCCCCACGTACCTGGACGTGTGGATGAAAGGCTCTTGGTGCTGCAGCCAGGAGGCAGTGCTGTGCCTCTGAGGTGGGAGAGTCAACTGCAGGACACTGGTCCACAAGAGACCTCCCAGCTCCACGTAATATCAAATGGCGAAAATCTCCCAGAGATCTCCATCTCAACAACAGCACGCAGAATCACTCAACGACCAGCAAGCTACAGTGCTGGACACCCTATGGCAAACAACTAGCAAGACAGGAACACAACCCCACCCATTAGCAGAGAGGCTGCCGAAAATCATAATAAGTCCACAGACACCCCAAAACACACCAACAGACGTGGACCTGCCCACCAGAAAGACAAGATCCAGCCTCATCCACCAGAACACAGGCACTACTGCCCTCCACCTGGAAGCCTACACAACCCACGGAAACAACTTTCGCCACTGGGGACAGACACCAAAAACAAAGGGAACTACGAACGTGCAGCCTGCAAAAAGGAGACCCAAAACACAGTAAGAGAAGCAAAATGAGAAGACAGAAAAACACACATCAGATGAAGGAGCAAGATAAAAACACACCAGACCTAACAAATGAAGAGGAAATAGGCAGTCTACCTGAAAGAGAATTCAGAATAATGATAGTAGAGAGGATCCAATATCTTGGAAATAGAATAGACAAAATGCAAGAAACATTTAACAAGGACCTAAAAGAACTAAAGATGAAACAAACAATGATGAACAATGCAAGAAATGAAAATAAAAATACTCTAGATGGGATTAATAGCAGAATAACAGGCAGAAGAACGGATAAGTGACCTGGAAGATAAAATAGTGGAAATAACTACTGCAGAGCAGAATAAAGAAAAAAGAATGAAAAGAACTGAGGACAGTCTCAGAGGCATCTGGGACAACATTAGACGCACCAACTTTCAAATTATAGGGGTTCCAGAAGAAGAAGAGAAAAACAAAGGGACTGAGAAAATATTTGAAGAGATGATAGTTGAAAACTTCCCTAATATGGGAAAGGAAATAGTTAATCAACTCCAGGAAGCACAGAGTCTCATACAGGATAAATCCAAGGAGAAATACGCCAAGACACATATTAATGAAACTGTCAAAAATTAAATTCAAAGAAAACATATTAAAAGCAGCAAGGGAAAAACAACAAATAACACACAAGGGAATCCCCATAAGGTTAAAAGCTGATTTTTCAGCAGAAACTCTGCAAGCCAGAAGGGACTGGCAGGACATATTTCAAGTGATGAAGGAGAAGAACCTATAACCAAGATTACTCTACCCAGCAAGGATCTCATTCAGATTTGATGGAGCAATTAAAAGCTTTAGAGACAAGCAAAAGTTGAGAGAGCTCAGCACCACCAAACCAGCTTTACAACAAAGGCTAAAGGAACTTCTCTAGGAAAGAAACCCAACAGAAGGAAAAGACCTACAATAACGAACCCAAAACAATTAAGAAAATGGGAATAGGGACATACATATAGAAAATTACCTTAAATGTAAATAGACTAAATGCTCCCACCAAAAGACACAGATTGGCTGAATGGATACAAAAACAAGACCCATATAGATGCTGTCTACAAGAGACCCGCTTCAGACCTAGAGACACATACAGACTAAAAGTAAGGGGATGGAAAAAGATATTCCATGCAAATGGAAACCAAAAGAAAGCTGGAGTAGCAATTCTCATATCAGTCAAAATAGACTTTAAAATAAAGACTATTAGAAGAGACAAAGGACACTACATAATGATCAAGGGATCGATCCAAGAAGAAGATATAACAATTGTAAATATTTATGCACCCAACATAGGAGCACCTCAATACACAAGGTAAATACTAATAGCCATAAAAGGAGAAATCGACAGTAACACATTCATAGTAGGGGACTTTAACACCCCACTTTCACCAATGGACAGATCATCCAAAATGAAAATAAATAAGGAAACACAAGCTTTAAATGATACGTTAAACAAGATGGACTTAATTGATATTTATAGGACATTCAATCCAAAAACAACAGAATACACATTTTTCTCAAGTGCTCGTGGAACATTCTCCAGGATAGATCATATCTTGGGTCACAAATCAAGCCTTGGTAAATTTAAGGAAATTGAAATTGTATCAAGTACCTTTTCCGACCAAAACGCTATGAGACTAGACATCAATTACAGGAAAAGATCTGTAAAAACTACAATCACGTGGAGGCTAAACAATACACTACTTAATAACGAAGTGATCACTGAAGAAGTCAAAGAGGAAATCAAAAAATACCTAGAAGCAAATGACAATGGAGACACGACGACCCAAAACTTATGGGATGCAGCAAAAGCGCTTCTAAGAGGGAAGTTTATAGCAATACAATCCTACCTTAAGAAACAGGAAACATCTCGAATAAACAACCTAAACTTGCATCTAAAGCAATTAGAGAAAGAAGAAGAAAAAAAGCCCAAAGTTAGCAGAAGGACAGAAATCATAAAGATCAGATCAGAAATAAATGAAAAAGAAATGAAGGAAACGATAGCAAAGATCAATAAAACTAAAAGCTGGTTCTCTGAGCAGATAAACAAAATTGATAAACCATTAGCCAGATTCATCAAGAAAAAAAGGGAGAAGAGTCAAATCAATAGAATCAGAAATGAAAAAGGAGAAGTAACAACTGACACTGCAGAAATACAAAAGATCATGAGAGATTACTACAGGCAACTCTATGCCAATAAAATGGACAACATGGAAGAAGTGGACAAATTCTTAGAAATGCACAAGGTGCCAAGACTGAATCAGGAAAAAACGGAAAATATGAACAGAACAATCACAAGCACTGAAATTGAAACTGTGATTAAAAATCTTCCAACAATCAAAAACCCAGGACCAGATGGCTTCACAGGCGAATTCTATCAAACGTTTAGAGAAGAGCTAACAGCTATCCTTCTCAAACCCTTCCAAAATATAGCAGAGGGAGGAACACTCCCAAACTCATTCTACGAGGCCACCATCACCCTGATACCAAAACCAGACAAGGATGTCACAAAGAAAGGAAACTACAGGCCAATATAACTGGTGAACATAGATGCAAAAATCCTGAACAAAATACTAGCAAACAGAATCCAAGAGCACATTCAAAGGATCATACACCATGATCAAGTGGGGTTTATTCCAGGAATGCAAGGATTCTTCAATATACGCAAATCAATCAATGTGATACACCATATTAACAGACTGAAGGAGAAAAACCATATGGTCATCTCAACAGATGCAGAGAAAGCTTTCGACAAAATTCAACACCCATTTATGATAAAAACCCTGCAGAAAATAGGCATAGAGGGAACTTTCCTCAACATAATAAAGGCCATATATGACAAACCCATAGCCAACACCATCCTCAATGGTGAAAAACTGAAAGAATTTCCACTAAGATCAGGAAAAAGACAAGGTTGCCCACTCCCACCACTCTTATTCAACATAATTTTGGAAGTTTT
The DNA here is from genome assembly GCF_059928025.1 of Delphinapterus leucas. NCBI lineage: Eukaryota > Metazoa > Chordata > Mammalia > Artiodactyla > Monodontidae > Delphinapterus > Delphinapterus leucas. The sequence continues at coordinate 53,224,452 of NC_143145.1, forward strand.
AGCCACAGCAATCAGAGAAGAAAAGGAAATAAAGGGAATCCAAATCGGAAAAGAAGAAGTAAAGCTGTCACTGTTTGCAGATGACATGATACTATACATAGAGAATCCTAAAGATGCTACCAGAAAACTACTAGAACTAATCAATGAATTTGGTAGAGTTGCAGGAAACAAAATTAATGCACAGAAATCTCTTGCATTCCTATACACTAAGGATGAAAAATCTGAAAGTGAAATGAAGAAAACACTCCCATTTACCATTGCAACAAAAAGAACAAAATATCTATGAATAAACCTACCTAAGGAGACAAAAGACGTATATGAAGAAAATTATAAGACACTGATGTAAGAAATTACAGATGATACAAATAGATGGAGAAATATACCATGTTCTTGGATTGGAAGAATCAACATTGTGAAAATGACTCTACTACCCAAAGCAATCTACAGATTCAATGCAATCCCTATCAAACTATCACTGGCATTTTTCACAGAACTACAAGTAAAAATTTCACAATTTGTATGGAAACACAAAAGACCCCAAATAGCCAAAGCTATCTTGAGAACGAAACACGGAGCTGGAGGAATCAGGCTACCTGAGTTCAGACTCTACTACAAAGCTACAGTAATCAAGACAGTATGGTACTGGCACAAAAACAGAAAGATAGATCAATGGAACAGGATAGAAAGCCCAGAGATAAACCCACACACATATGGTCACCTTATCTTTGATAAAGGAGGCAGGAATGTACAGTGGAGAAAGGACAGCCTCTTCAATAAATTGTGCTGGGAAAACTGGACAGGTACATGTCAAAGTATGAGATTAGATCACTCCCTAACAGCATACACAAAAATAAGCTCAAAATGGATTAAAGACCTAAATGTAAGGCCAGACACTATCAAACTCTTAGAGGAAAACATAGGCAGGACACTCTATGACATAAATCACAGCAAGATCCTTTTTGACCCACCTCCTAGACAAATGGAAATAAAAACAAAAATAAACAAATGGACCTAATGAAACTTCAAAGCTTTCGCACAGCAAAGGAAACCATAAACAAGACCAAAAGACAACCCTCAGAATGGGAGAAAATATTTGCAAATGAAGCCAGTGACAAGGGATTAATGTCCAAAATTTATAAGAAGCTCATGCAGCTCAATAACAAAAAAAACACAACGAAATCCGAAAATGGGCAGAAGACCTAAATAGACAATTCTCCAGAGAAGATATACAGACTGCCAACAAACACATGAAACAATGCTCAACATCATTAATCATTAGGGTAATGCAAATCAAAACTACAATGAGATATCATCTCACACCAGTCAGAAAGGCCATAATCAAAAAATCTAGAAACAATAAATGCTGGAGATGGTGTGGAGAAAAGGGAACCCTCTTGCACTGCTGGTGGGAATGTGAATTGGTACAGCCACTATGGAGAACAGTACGGAGGTTCCTTAAAAAATGACAAATAGAACTACCATATGACCCAGCAATCCCAGTAGTGGGCATATACCCTGGGAAAACCATAATTCAAAAAGAGTCATGTACCAAAATGTTCACTGCAGCTCTATTTACAATAGCACGGAGATGGAAACAACCTAAGTGTCCATCATCGGATGAATGGATAAAGAATATGGGGCACATATATACAATGGAATATTACTCAGCCATAAAAAGAAATGAAATTCAGCTATTTATAATGAGGTGCATAGACGGAGAGTCTATCATACAGAGTGAAGTAAGTCAGAAAGAGAAAGACAAATACCGTATGCTAACACATATATATGGAATTTAAGAAAAAATAATGTCATGAAGAACCTGGGAATAAGACAGGAATAAAGACACAGACCTACTAGAGAATGAACTTGAGGATATGTGGAGGGGGAAGGTTAAGCTGTGACAAAGCGAGAGAGAGGCATGGACATATTATACACTACCAAACGTAAAATACATAGCTAGTGGGAAGCAGCCGCATAGCACAGGGAGATCAGCTCGGTGCTTTGTGACCACCTAGAGGGGTGGGATAGGGAGGGTGGGAGGGAGGGAGACGCAAGAGGGAAGAGATATGGGAACATATGTATATGTATAACTGATTCACTTGGTTATAAAGGAGAAACTAACACACCATTGTAAAGCAATTATACTGCAATATAGATGTAAAAGAAAAAAAAAAAGCAATACTTCTGTGTCAGTTTGAATTTTATTCCTCTGCCAGTACTTCACAGAGAGATTTCACCAAAAGTGCCTAAGCTTGCCATGGCCATTGTTGTGAAGAAAGTTCTCTCTCTTTCTAGTCACATCCACTTTTCCTTCTCCTGGGGGCTTAATGGATGTTTGGGGGCAGGAAATAAAATTTAAACTAAAATATCAAAAACAAAAACAAAAAAAACAATTGTTCAAGTGTTCTTTTTTTTTTTTACATCTTTATTGCAGTATAATTGCTTTACAATGGTGTGTTAGTTTCTACTTTATACCAAAGTGAATCAGTTATACATATACATATGTTCCCATATCTCTTCCCTCTTGCGTCTCCCTCCCTCCCACCCTCCCTATCCCACACCTCTAGGTGGTCACAAAGCTCCGAGCTGATCTCCCTGTGGTATGTGGTTGCTTCCCACTAGCTATCTATTTTACGTTTCGTAGTGTATATATGACCATGCCACTCACTTTGTCATGGCTTACCATTCCCCCTCCCCATATCCTCAAGTTCATTCTCTAGTAGGTCTGTGTCTTTATTCCTGTCTTACCCCTAGGTTCTTCATGACATGATTTTTCTTAAATTCCATATATATGTGTTAGCATACAGTATATGTCTTTCTCTTTCTGACTTACTTCACTCTGTATGACAGACTCTAGGTACATCCACCTCATTACAAATAGCTCAATTTCATTTCTTTTTATGGCTGAGTAATATTCCACTGTATATATTTGACACATCTTCTTTATCCATTCATCCGATGATGGACACTTAGGTTGTTTCCATCTCCTGGCTATTGCAAATAGAGGTGCAATGAACATTTTGGTACATGACTCTTTTTGAATTATGGTTTTCTCAGGGTGTATGCCCAGGAGTGGGATTGCTGGGTCATATGGTAGTTCTATTCGTAGTTTGTTAAGGAACCTCCATACTGTTCTCCACAGTGGCTGTACCAATTCACATTCCCACCTGCAGTGCAAGAGTGTTCCTTTTCTCCACACCCTCTCCAGCATTTATTGTTTCTAGATTTTTTGATGATGGCCATTCTGACTGGTGTGAGATGTGTAATACCAAGAATGAACTGCAATGTAAACTATGTAATGTAAACAGATGTAAACTATGGACTCTGATTGATTATGATGTGGTAGTGTATGTTAAACAGGTGTAGTAAATGAACCACTCTGGTCGGGGGAGGCTGATAATAGGGGAGGCTATGCATGTGCAGGGGCAGTGAGTATAAGGGAAATTCCTGTACCTTCCCCACAATTTTGCTGTGAACCTCAAACTGCTCTTTTAAAAAGTATAAATAAATAATAAAAGAGAAATCATATCCTTCAAGAACAAAGAAGTGGGGGAAGAAGGGGTACGTCTCCGACAGAGAATTATTAGCACTACTTTCCCTTCTACTTAGGGCTCTAAGGCATTAGGGCCATATGCTACAAACAACGTTCAATCCAAAATAACAAATGAAAGATTACCACTACTAAGATGAGAAAGTGAATGTGTTCAGATGGGGCAGAGTGCTGAATATATCTACTTCCTTTCCCTGATGGTTCAAAACACTGCTAACTCCCTGCCACATCCTGGTAGAGAGGCTGGAATCACACACTTTCCAAACCGTAAAATCTAGAAATACATATTCCAACAAAACCTTAACTAGATATAAAATTACTCAAGCAAATTGGAGGTAGTATGGAATTCATTTTTAAATTGGCTTTTGGCTGAATATAAAAATCAGCAGTTTAAAGGCCCAGAATAATTTTCAGCAACTAAGGCTTACGCATAACTTAAGAAACTCATTAGCTTCTTAAATTCTTAAATTTTCAGAGCCTGTGAAAGCAGTATAGCCTGGCTATATATTTCAACCAACACTCAAAGCACGTAACACCAGGTAGCATCAGAAAATTTTCTAAGAAATTGATAAAATGCCTCAGCTGCCTGCTGGAGCAGAGGGAGGAAACAGAGCAGAAAAAAACAAAAGACAAATACAACCAATAACAAAAGCAGTCATCTCACAAACTTTTAGCTGAAGGCCTCCCTCCAGACTCTTGCATGATTTCCTCCTTTGCCTGATTCCTTTTAGATGTAAACATTTATATGGTGATCCTACGGTAAAGAGTTATGTGAGTCACCACTTTGTTCTATATGTCAAACAACCTAGTGCCTTCCACATATTCTTCTCCTGTAACTCAGAGCAGAACAAGACAGGAAACCTGTACTCTCTCAGAGACAAGACTCTGCCAACATAGGCCACCTTCCTGAGAAGATGAGGGTTCCCATCTTTTTAATTTGCTGGTAAATTATTGTAAAGGCAGACTTATTTTGTTCTTTGTTTGTTTTGACGGGACACCTAAGTCAGCTTGAAATTACCTTTGATTTCAAACTGAAGACTAAACTTTATCAGACAGAACAGGAATCTGCCCAGTTCTGCCACTTGCTAACCAGGTAACATTGGGAAAGTAACAGTAACTGAGTGTTTGCTACTAAAGCACCGTTCAAACTGCTTTACTTAGATTCATCCATTTAATCCTCAAAAAGACCCTTTGAGGGGAGACCCAAGAAGACAAAGTAACTGCGTGAGAGAACAAGTAACCCACTCAAGATCACAGAGCTGGTAAGACAAAGAACTAGGATTAAACCAAGGTAACCTTTTTGCCAGAGCCTGTACTCTTAACCACTTTACTGGTGGGTTTAAAATTTTTTTAATGTAACCCACTATAAGAAATATGTTCTACAGGGCTTCCCTGGTGGCGCAGTGGTTGAGAGTCTGCCTGCCGATGCAGGGCACACGGGTTCGTGCCCTGGTCCGGGAAGATCCGACATGCCGCGGAGCCGGCTAGGCCTGTGAGCCATGGCCGCTGAGCCTGCGCGTCCGGAGCCTGTGCTCCGCAACGGGAGAGGCCACAACTGTGAGAGGCCCGTGTACCGCAAGAAAAAAAAAAAAAACAATAACACATAACATTTATTGGACATTTACCATACAGTAGGCATTGTGCTGAGTGCTTTACCTGCTAACTCATTTCCTTGTTGAGAAACCAAGGCTCCAAAAGATCAGAGAGTGTCAAAACTAGGTGTGCCTGACTTCAAAGGTCATGCTCTCAACCACTTGACTACATAGTTAGGTACTAGATGTGTGTACAGTTAGTGGTTTGCAACTTCTCCCCAGCAAGTACTCCTTTTTCTCTTTCCCCGCAAGAACCATATTTTGAAAAATTCTGTATGTTAACTTTTTTCATTAATCAAAGATAATTGTAACAGCTGATAGCTTTGAGCTAACCTCTTTGCCTCTTTGGATTTATATAGTTCCAGCCAAATAATGCAGCTTAATATTTTATTTAACATATTTTGGCATCATTTTGGGATACTGAAGCATAACCCACTTTGTAGATGCCTAGGAGTTCAGAGAAGAAGGAAATCAATGGGGATGGGTGGAGCAGTCAGAAGAAATAGGGTCTGACTTCAGTCTCAAAGAAGCACAAATTTCACATAGACTAGAGAAGAGAAAAGATCATGAATGAGAAGTGAGAACAAGTACATGTAGGAATGAGACATAGGGAGCTTGTTAGGAGAACTGGACAAAAGAAATTAAAGAAGAATAAATAAAACATTGAGGCTTTGAAAGATAGGTAAATAAGGTTAAATTTAACCAGACAGGAAAATGCAGAAGCTGGAAAATTTCTGAGCAGGAGCCCTTGGGCTTGGGGAGATTAATCGGCTAGAACAAAGAGCATGAAAGGAGGAAGTGAGAGACTGGCAATTGTAATTCACCTTCCAGGAGGGAAATTGGTGGCTGGGAGGCATAGAAAGGGGTAGAGACTAACTTTTCACTATACCCCTTTTGATTCTTCTAAATTTTATACAATGTACATGTATGAACTAATGTCATATATAGATACACATATGTAATATATATAATGTATAAGTAACATATAGAAGCAGACATGTATGTACGACTATCATTACTGACCCAAAATACCATATAATAAAACTACACATCTACTTTTAGCACACTTAAGAATTAAGGATAAACCACTCCTCAGTTGTACTCTGCACCCTGCAACGCCTGGCCTGAGTAGAGCAACTTCAGCAATTTTCTCATTGGTTTAAAAAATTGATCCTTTAGTCTCTGTCTACCTACCTCATCCTAAGCATCAACTCCAGGCTGGGCTGGTGCCCAAGCAATTATATACTGCTCTTACATGTTTGCCCAACTCGAACGAGAACCTACTTCAGAACTGACTCAGAAATCTCACAGGATGTTGCCATTCACCCCCAGGATCAATGATCAGTAAGAGAGTTATAAGGTCTATACCTCCTGACCCAGCTCAAGGTCCTGACTCAGACAATGCCTGCTAGCTGGCCTCATCCCCACATGAGGAGCCCCTCATCCCCTAGGCTCCACTTCATCACCAGTGTATTGGCATCAATATTTATCTTTTCAAAGGAAATTGTTTACCTCATAAATCAATAGGTATCCTGTTGTTATCAGTTGTTTTGTTTTTAAGAGCTAATTAATGAAATAACTTCATCAACGATTTTGTGGGAAGATGTTGAACCTTTGTACTTTCTGAATAATCTATGTTTTATTTGTAGTGTTAGAAAGCTCAGCAGTGAAAGCAAGTACCCCATACTGCCCAGGCACACAACCTGCTGCCTTAGCGCTCTGAGCAGTAACTGACACAAATGGACGACTACAGAATTATTCTAATGTTTTGAGGTTTAGGGAGAGTTGCATTAGAAAACAATTCCTTCATCATACTGTGACTTCATTACATTCAAAGCCATAGTGGCTAGCTCTTATAGTTTAGAAGTTATACATGAAGATGACATAAATAAATGCAAGATACAGCAGGCAGAGGAGAGAGATAATAAACCAAAACTGACTGACACAGCTAGATCCTAAAAGCCAGCTTGGTTACTCTTTGAACATGTTGCCAATTTTCATCTGTAAGATAACATGCTATATTGTATGAATGAAAGTGTTACATCTAATTATTTGATCTGCCTGTCTTATGTTAGTTACTGGAGAAATATTTATTGAGCTCCACACAGATGAGTAATTTTAGAAACCATGTTAGTAGGGAAACATCCAAGAGTGGAATAAGTGCTAAGCCTCTAAAAACTGTTCTCTCTTTTCTTAAAACTCCTGGAAGGCAGGAAATACCCTGTGTTTTTCTATATGTGCCTTGTGCAGTGCTCACCCTCAAATGACACTAAACTAGAACAAAGAAAACCTTAAAGAAGAGCCATGATTCAAAACTAAAATTAATTAGTATGTCACAGTTCATAAAGTACTTCCCTTACGGATGAGGAAAGCAAGTTTCAGTAAGGATAAGCAATGCAGGTACGAAAATAGAGACTGGGGTTAAAACCAAACATGATCTTGTTAACGTGTTTTTATATGTGTGATTAAGGCCAAGCCTTTGCCCATCTACCCACAAATTATAGGTAAGATGTTACAAACTCATATTATGGAACCTGACTCTTAAAACATTTTAGTGCCCAGAGTGTAGTGAGGTACACACTTCATTCAGCATGCTATTGCTTCTTTGCAACATACACACCCACCAGTTGTCCTGGTGGGACGTGGTTCTCATCCTTGGATTTTGTAGCCCTCTCTAAAATGTACCAAAAACTCTCTGGAAACAACGAAAAATGATTCTCTCCTTTGAACTGACCTTCAGATCACCTCTTTCTGTAAGTTTTTCTCAATCATTTACACTCTACAAAATAATAGTGATTAAATTCCTCGTTCACTAACTCTCTGGTAACTTCCATACTTCAGCATGAATATAATTGAACCTTTTTACTGTGTTTCTGTTAAATATTTGCGTGCATAAACATATGTACACTCTGCTACGTCTCCAATGATAGCTTCTTAATAACTGAGATATTTCAGGCATTTAATTCAGATGTATGCACCATTTGAGTACTCACTAAATAAAAATATATACAATGCTTTTATTCTAATAAGTTCATTACCTCATCACAAAGCAAATATAAAGAAAGCTGCAAATTTATGATATTCGGCTCTAACTTTTACATGTATAGGTCCTGGTTTTACTGTGATTCTAGGATACTATATCGTGTACCTCATTAATAAGGGCCCTCTGATAAACCTGAAATAAACCATCTGGTTTACTCCCAGTTCTATCACCTTTTACTTGTAATACTTGAAGCTAGTCAATCTACTCTTAGACTTAGTTTTCCCATCTTTAAAATGGGAATTGTTGGGGAGAACACTTACCACCATCCCCTCATTCCACGTATTTTCTTCCAGGAGGAGTTCTTTCACTGGAATAACGTACCCAGGCTCTCGCTGTACCATCCCCTCCCCTTCCTTCATCAGGCCAGTACTCCTTCCTAGGGGAAGAGAAGTATCTTACCTGACTTGTAGGTTTGGTAACATAGTAGCTTATCTTTTTTCTTCCCTTTCTTTTTGGAATCTTCCTGTCTTTATAATATCATTTATTAGCCCCATCATATCTCAATAGAGATAATAATTACAACACAAGCTTGTCTTAATGATATTGTATTTGGTAGAATGTAAAACATTTTTATGTGTGAGAAGTTAGTATTTCAATTTTAATACTTCTTTCATCTATTTATTTCATAATAAGTTTTTAAAGAAGATTGATATATTCATTCAATCAGATGACTAAGTTTTCACTAAATCTACTAAAAGGAATAAACTTAATACCTAATTATGCTTGAAATCAAATATCTTCCATCCAACATATTCAGTTGTACGTGGTTTCTTTAATAATACTTTAATTTTCTAAATAGGTGAAAGAATATATTACTTCTACTTAGACTACAGTCTAAGAGTTTAGAGATACAGTTTAGACTCAGAGAGTTATCAGAATATTGGCTGCAAAGATTTTTTAAAATCCTGTACTTTTGTCATAATAGATGTCATAATATTATTATTACTATTTACCTTTGTGAACTATAATGATTTTTAAACATGAACGTGTAACTTTGAAAACACAAAAACTTGAAATGAGCACACTAGAGAATTCTGCATGCTTTTCACCCAAGAATTGCAGTCTTCTACTGACCATAACATCCTTCCACAGTCTAAGGTGATAGTAGGTGTATTATTATCACTTTCATTGTCCTAGGCACTGTTGAACAAAACAGATACGGTCCATGTCTGCATAGAGATCACATTTGAAACAACAGCATGGCTACACAGTTTTTAAGTCATTTTTCACTATTCATAACCCAGCCTTGACAATCATAAAGTTGATAATTCTCACTTAGACTAAAATTGGCAAGGCCCACATATTTTACTTTGAGAAAGAAAACTAATACTTATTGGGTATAATCTTATGCACATTATCCTATTTAATTCTCCTAACACCCTTAAGAAAAGTATTATTTTCACTATTTAATAGTTGAAGGAAATGAGACTCACTGAGATTACAAAATACCAAAGAGGTCATGCACATAGATTAATGAAGAAGGAGACTTTTAACTCTATTGGGTGCCGAAGCCCCATATTTTTCTGCTAGAATCAGATCAGTTAATGCCAATTATATTCCAATTCCAAGTTGTTATTATAATAAGGAAGATTTCTAAACGATAAAAATGATGTATATAAAGACTTAAATCATCATGATATATATAAAGACTTTAGTCATCACTTTTGTAGACAGCAGTGTAGAGCTTATTTATTCTGTAGATAGCAATGTAGAGCTTTTGTCCCATACTACACACCAAAGAGCCATTCTCATCATAGACAGTCAATAAATGCCGAATTAAAATGTTCATATGTAAAAGAAAAAGCAAATTATAGCCAATGGAGTTACTTCCATAAAGTTTAAATGATTCCTAACAGACACTATTATTAAAGAGACACATCAACACTTTAAGATTGCTAGACTGAACTCCTTTAAAAGATATCCTTGCTCACGTATAAAATAACTCTTCATATAAAAGTGTGTTGAGTGGTGCCGAATCATTCACACTCCATCTCTCAGTACTCTATTACTTCATGAGAACAGCTGAACTGATTCAGAATACAGCAACATAATTTCCTTTGTTCAATTGCTGGCTATGCCTCTGAATAGCTGTGTGACCTTACACAACTAATTAACATCTCTGTGCCTCAGTTTCTACATCTGCGAAGTTAGAGTCATAAGAGCATCTATTGCACAGTGTTGGTGTCCTAAGTGAGTGACTCTATGGAAATTGCTTAGAAGAGTCCCTGACACGTAGCAAGCATTATATAAGTGTTAGGTTGTTTTTTTAAAAAATTAATAAATTTATTTATTTATTGGCTGCATTGTGTCTTCGTTGCTGTGCGCGGTCTTTCTCTAGTTGTGGCGAGCAGGCACTACTCTTTGTTGTGGTGTGTGGGCTTCTCATTGCGGTGGCTTCTCTTTGCTGTGGAGCACAGGTACTAGGCACGTGGGCTGCAGTAGTTGTGGCACGTGGGCTCAGTAGTTGTGGCTTGCAGGCTCTAGAGAGCTGGCTCAGTAGTTGTAGTGCACGAGCTTAGTTGCTCCACAGCATATGGGATCTTCCCGCACCAGGGCTTGAACCCGTGCCCCCTGCATTCGCAGGCGGATTCTTAACCTATAAGTCTTAGTTATTATTGCTGTTGTCGATATTGTTGTTGTTGTTGCTGTTTTAGAAATTCAGTACCTCATGTCCATATCCCCATAATCCACAAAGGACTTGAAGGGGGATATTATGGCCAACCAGAATCTCTTCCTCAGGAGTTCTGGGCTATGAAAAAGAACCTACACCATAGCTAAGTCCCTAGAGAAGTTAGAGGAGCCAGTTCTTTAACTGAAATGCAGACAGTGAGGGCTCCAGGCTGGGTAATAACTGCTCTATGAATCTGCCAATGTCTTCTATCCAAAGATCACCAGGAACACATCTGCAGTTCTATAAATCTGGGTTTACTGACTCATTGCAAGCAGGAGTTATGGGTACCATGAGGAATCAGGACATCTCAGTAAGAGGATGTTAGAAATAATTTATTATAGGATTTGGACTTCTTGTAGGTGATTCTGTGGAGCATTCAAGGAAACGGGTATCTTCCCTGCATTGGATGCTGTCTGGAAGCAGGAGTGATTCTCTGATCAGGTATCTCAATAATTTATATCTAGACAGTGAGAATAATGAAATTGAGATAAAGCAATAATTGGTAAAGAAGAAGCAGGCCCTTATTATTAGCCAGGAAAGGGCAATGTTTGCTCATTTTTGTGGTTTGAACAATGTTTTTACCTCTGTCTGTTCAAACATGATAATGAAGTGGTCTTATTTTTTCTTGCTCCACTACAGTGACAAAATAGTCCTGACTGAGGTTGATGTTCTATGAAAGTGTTTATGTTGAACAGGAGAATGCCACAGATTCACTGGGAGTGCCAGGCCAGCTTCCAGCTAATAAGGGCTGCTTTTCTCTTTTTTAAACTAGGTAAGAATGCTTTGCTTGAAGGGCAGAGCTGGCCAGGAAAATAACTATTATTATTATTATTTACATAGATTGACAGGTTTATAACTTATAAAGTTCTTTTATATTCATTGTAAAACTTGAGTCTCTCAGAACAATCCTGGGAGACAGGTAGGCTATAGGGCCTCCACGTCGCACAACTCTAGGGGGCCCATTCATAACGTATTCCACGTGAATGGCACCTCCCCAGTGTGAACAGTGTCCTTGGTAGGAGTTGTGCAACAAGGTTTCCCTGGCAGGGCAGACATTTCTATTCCTTTTTACAATTATAAAAATTAAGTCAAAGAAGCTTCCTGAGTGTTCCTTAGTTCCCAATAAACCTTAAGAGTTCTCTCTGGCAACCTGTTCAGCTGCTGACATTGGATCTCTGCTTCAGTCATGTTTCCGATTCCAAATTGCACCAGCCGGCGCTGTTATGACCTAGACCAGTGGTCCCCAACCTTTTTGGCACCAGGGACCGGTTTTGTGAAAGACAATTTTTCCCTGGACTGGGTGGGGGAGATGGCGAGCGATGGGGAGCGATGGGGAGCAGCAGATGAAGCTCCGCTCGCTTGCCAGCCGCTCACCTTCTGCTGTGCGGCCCAGATCCTAACAGGCTTGTGCACCGGTACCAGTCTGCGGCCCGGGGGCTGGGGACTCCTGAACTATATTGGCTACTACAATAAGAAAAGCTCTGCCTTCCACAACTTTGTCTATGCTTGCCCAAAAAAGGACACTAAAAAGGGTACTGAACTTATAATCTCTTTCATATAGCCACTGCCTAAAGCAGAAAAAAAAAAAGTGTGTCTTTGTCTGTGTGTGTGTGTGTGTGTGTGTGTGTGTATGTGTATTGCCTAAAAAATATATCTTAGTATATTTTGCCTACAAGCTAGGAGTGACAGCTGGAGAAAATGATTTTGAGTTCTGAAGACATTTGAAAAAGCAAAATATCCTGCTTAATTCAGGAGCTAAAATTTTTAAATGCAGACTGAGCTACTGGTAACACATCTTGCCACACTCTTGGAAACCTGCCAAGTAAAATGTCAAAGAAAATGGAATTTCCCATGAAATGTCCATTAATAATAAATTTTTGTCCATCACTGTCTTTTTGTAGCTGGGAAATTCCCTCTTGCTACTAAATTCCTCTCCTGAGATATCATATAAAGTGAAACTGAAAATGTAATACCCTAGTGACACAGCAAGCAGTTTCTGGAAAGAATATAAGCTTTAATTCAAATAGATTTGTGCAGGAATCATGTCTCTGTAGTTTAAAAACTCTATGACTTTGGGCAGTTTGCCTTACCTCTCTTCATTAAATTACCATGCAGGCTTCTTTCCCCTAATTTCTGAGCGTGCCCTGGACTTCCCTACCAGAACATTTATCACACTCTACTGTAATTGTATGCTTAGGCTCTATCTCCCTTAGAACACTAAAAGCATTTTAAGGACAGAGACCATGTGTCTTTTGTTATCCTTGTATTTCCAGCACCTAGCATTATGGCACATAATATTTGTTAAATTTATTTGCTGTCTTAGGGAAGGTGAACTGGAGATCTGAAGAATCAGGAAGCCTTACTTCTCCTTTACATACCTTTTTATAATTCTTGTGGTTCTTTGTTATGGCAGTCCCTGGAAACTAATACACCCAGGTACAACTTTTTAAAGCTTTTTAGTTGGAGATAATAATAGACTCACAGGAAGTTGTAAAAATAATACAGAGTGGTCCCACATATCCTTCACCCATTTTCCCCCAATGGTTACCAGATGCTTTTAGACCAAAAAATAGAAAAAATTAGAATATGAGATGTTTTAAATTCTTGCATTTGCACTTTTTTAAGTGGTTTATTTTTCAACTTTTCTGTCTTGTTTCTAATTTTAAAGACTATGAGATATATCCCCTCTTTTTTTGGATTTCCTTCCCATTTAGGTCACCACAGAGCATTGAGTAGAGTTCCTTGAGCTATATACAGTAGGTTCTCATTAGTTATCTATTTTATACATAGTAGCAAGAGTGTATATATGTCAATCCCAATCTCCCAATTCATCCCCCCCCCACTTCCTGCCTTGGTGTCAATACGTTTGTCCTCTACATCTGTGTCTCTATTTCTGCTTTGCAAATAAGATCATCTATACCATTTTTCTAGATTCCACATATAAACGTTAATATATGATATTTGTTTTTCTCTTTCTGACTTACTTCACTCTTTATGACAGTCTCTGGCTCCATCCACGTCTCTACAAATGACCCAATTTCATTCCTTTTTATGGCTGAATAATATTCCACTGTATATATATATACCACATCTTCTTTATCCATTCCTCTGTCCATGGACATTATATGTATACATATAGCTGATTCACTTTGCTGTACAGTAGAAATTAACACAACATTGTAAAGCAACTATAGTCCAATAAAAATTAATTTTTAAAAAAATTAGAAAAATAAATAAATATAAAGAACTTACAGGAATAAAAGGCATTGAAGTTAAAAAAACAAGCAAAACAAAAAAACAGACTATGAGAGATTTCAAGCATGCCATTTCAAGCTACCGTGTCCCTAAAACAGCACATGCAGATATAAATAACGTTTATTCTCAGTAAATGGAAAGTATGACTTAATATGCTTCTACAGAATTTTGAATATATGAATTCAACATATAGGTGTGAGGCTTGTTTTTAAGCCTAATTTGCATAATTATTCTCATGTTTTTTGTTTCTCATTTAGTTGATGTAGTTTAGCATCAGTATTCTTTAGGTTTCCTGTCATTAGCCATTCATTATGGGCATTAATTAAACAATGTACATATCACTAAGAATACATATTTTTTAAGCTGTATAATGGTGAAACTATCATGAAAGCTAAAGTTTGAGGTTGTGATAAAAAAATTGAAGCCAGGTATTTAGAAGGTCTGCAATAAAAAGAATCTTAGCATTTAAATAAGTGTAGAAGCGCTGAAATACAGGAATCAGCAGATCAATATTATACTATCTATCTTGAAAAGAAATGAAAGAAGGTGTGTGGAGAAACAGCACTCTCATTTGTCTGCAGAAAAAGAAAACTGGAACAACCTCAGTGAAGGTCAATTCAACAATACAAACCAAAATTACAAATGAACATAACTCTTTTGTCCAGCAGTTCAGCTTCTAGGACATATATATGGATACACTTACACATGTATGAAATGACATATGTAATGATTACTTATTGCAGCATAATTTGTAATAGTAAATATGTGGAAACCAGCTAAGTGTCCACCAATGAGGGGTAAATTATGGCATATCCATCATTTAAAAAAAAAAAGTTGAGAAAGCTTTTTATGTATTTGTATGGAAAGATATCTGAAATAGATTACTAAGTGAAAGACAAGCAAGGTGAACAGTATATACTGTAATACTAATTAAATAAAAGTAAGAGACATAATATACACCCACATATATTATTTATTTTGTATTTAAACCTATTAACCTTTTATTGAAGTATAACATATATATATATATATATACAGAAAAGTGCACATTGTGTAACTTCAAAGAATTTTCATAACTGAACATACCCATGTAACTGGCACCAAGAGTCTAGGTCCTAGAACATTTCTATCACCCCAGAGGCCTCATCCTGTCCCTTCTAGTCACTATGACCACTCTACAAAAGTAGACATTATCCTGATTTCTAAAAGCATAGGCTAGTTTTGCTTACTTTTGTACTTAATAGGAATTGACTCATAAAATGTATACTCTTCTGTGTCTGGCTTTTTCATCCAGTATTGTATTTGTGCAATTCATCAATATTGCACACTGCTCAATATCATTGCTGTTTAGTATCCCACTGTGTAAAAAAATGGGCCACAAATCATTTACTCATTCTACTATGTATGGATATTTGGGTAATTTCCAGTTTGAAGCTATTATAAATAGCACTACTATGAACTTTCTAGTATATGCATATGCATGTCCATATACCTAGGCAAGGAATTGCTGAGGATCCTCATAACTGCAATTTTAATACTACTGCCATACAGTTTGCAAAATTGATTGTACCAATTGACACTCCCACCAGCAATGTACAAGAGCTCCAATTGTTACAAAACCTCACCCACACTTGCTGTATTCTGTCCTTTTAATTTTAGTTATTCTTGTATTTGTGTAGTCATACTGCACTGTGGTTTTAACTTGTAGTTCTCTAATGACTGATGATGTCGAGCACCTTTTCACATTCATGTACTATTTGCTATTTAGATATACCCTTGTGTGAAGTATCTAGGTGTTTTGCCTAATTTTCTATTGAATTACCTGTCTGTTACACTTTTAAATTTTGAACCATGTGAATACTAATTTTTAAAAATTTTAAAGTAATGTGATTAAAAATATACATAAATTTCAGAGTGCTCTATGCTGCATGTTCTCTCCTTCGAGGTTTATAATACACGAGTATTTCAGAAGCTCTAAAAAGTCTTAGAATTTTCACCACACAACAGTTGGAGAAACGCTGTTTCCATTCTTGTCTAATTTTTAGTTTTCATGGAATTAATAATTGCTTCCGTTTTTTACTTGCTTATATTTTTTAAGTTCTCTCTCGAATTTTATCACGTATTTCATTAGATCTATCAAACATCTATCAATATAACTACCCAAATACTCAAAATTAGTAATCTAAATAAATTCAATTACACTAACCAGTCTTTCTTCTTGGAGTCTGCCATCTTCCTTCTCCGGTGAAAACGATTGCTCTCTAATTCTGCCACATATCTTTCACCCTGGCATTTCCCTTCACATTCTCCTGGTCCTTTTTTCTGGATCCCATGTCTTTCTCTTTCTTGTCTTGCTCTGTTTTGTTGGAGCACAACCTCTAGTAACTTGCCCTAAAAAAAAAAGAAAAAAAAAAAAAGGTGGATGGATGGATGCAAAATAAATGTTTTCATCCTTGTATATGTGAAAATGTTTTTATTCTACTCTTACACTTGATGGATAGTTTGACTATAGGATTCTAGGTTGGAAGTTATTGTCTTACAAAACTTGAAATTTCACTGTAGTGTTTTAGCATAAAAGTGTTATTGTTGAGAAACCCAATGCCATTCTAATTCCCATCCGTTTATTCCTGCTTCTTCCCTCTAAAAACTTTTAGAATCCTCTCTTTATTCTTCGTGTTCTGATCTTTTTAACGGTGTGCTTTAACATAGGTCCTCCTTCATTCACTGTGGGTAGCTGGTGGGTCCTCTAAATATGAAGATCTTTGTCTTTTGGTCCTGGAAGAAATCCTTGAATTATTATTTTGATCATTGCCTCCCTTCTTAATTTTTGTTCTCTTTCTCTAGAGTTCTTAGTTTGTAAACTGACTGGATGAATGAATGAATGGGAAAAGTTTTCTGAGCACTTTTTGTAGCAAAAAGCTTATTAAGGAATGAACCACAGATTATCAGACCATATCTTTAGAGCTAAGTATTTTATTTTAAATTATCAAATTTTAAAACACACTCTTTCATTACAGCTTCCATTTATTGTGAAATGTAACACTGCTACTCTCATTTCAGGCAATACAAAAATACAGGAAGCACTGATTTTCTGTAGGCAGAAATCCCTGATTGAGGTCAGGCATTCCCTATTACTTTTGCTTTAGAATTCATTAAATGCCTAGCATGGACTTGGTATTGTGTATAACATTTGCACCACACTTTGCAAAATAATCATTTCTGGTGTAGAAAAGTGTTTGTTTAAGGTAAAAAGATCTTTGCAGTCTCTTCTGAGTGGCATTAAACACCGCATTCTTCCCAGATCTATAAGAAAGTAATGTTTGCAGTCTTACCTGGAATCAAGGGAGGGACTCTCTCAAGGTTACTTTTCAATCTGTGTCTGTAATTATGCATGTCACGAGAGAAAAAAAAAGTCAGAAAAATAGGTCCCTAGTAGAGAAGCACCCAAAAGGAACTAAACATCTGAACGTTTAGACAGGATTAAACTCTGACAGGGCTTATCAGCCACCCCCACACGACTAATGTAGTTGGAAGTGAGGTTAGATTGGAGTCCAGATAAGCAAGTGAATCTACAACCCTACCTGACTCACCGGGCTGAGAAGTGCGGAGCCCTAGTAAGTCACCACCGCACGTCCTCAAAGGGCTTTCCGCAATGGCAGCTGCCACACCCACCCCACTACCTCTGTCTGGTGTTTGGTGACTCCCGGAAGACGCGCCGATGGGACCACGGGAGATTCCTCCTGGGTGGGAGGGTCCGCTGACTGGGTGTGAAGCTGCGAAGAGGAAATTTCCCCAAAAGAAAACCTTTCCAACCTAGTGGGTTGGGTGGAGAGAAGACAAATTGAGCGCCCCTGGCTCACTTTCCCACTCCCAAGCCCCCGCCCGAGCCCTACCGGTGTGGCACACGTCGTCGCGGGCCAGTGGCCCTCATTCCCGCCTCGGCATCCGCCGCTGACGTCGCCTGAGACGTCTGGGGATGGTGGAGCTCTGACAGGCGGGCTCCGGTGGCAGGCAGCGCCTGGGAGGGCCAGGTCGGAGAGAGGAAGCTTCTCCCCTGTGCGCCCCGCCGCCGCAGAGTTGACCAGTCTCTAGAAGAGAAGAGTCCGCTCCGGCTCCGGATAAGCAGTGGCTTGGCGTGGGCTGCGCGGAGAATGGATGGCCTCGTGACCTCATGTCCGGCAGGCTGTAGGGCCTGCCGACCCGGCTCGCGCAGGGGGTGGAGCCGGGGGAGCGGCGGGCACTTCCGGAATCGACCAGCTGCCTGAGTGCCCGCGCCACCCGCTACCATGAACGAGGAGGCCATCTGCAGCGTCTTGCTCACCATCCCGTACCACAAGCTCGCCGACTTGCGCTACCTGAGCCGCGGCGCGTCCGGCACCGTGTCTTCTGCCCGCCACGCAGACTGGCGCGTTCAGGTGGCCGTGAAACACCTGCACATTCACACCCCGCTGCTCGACAGGTAGGGCGCCCTGGCGGCTCCACCTCGGAGCCCGGAAATGTGCATTCCCCACCCCACTGGCTCTAATCCCGGGCAAGCGGGCTTTGAAGCCCAAGCGATGGTGACCCTTTAGGATCGTCCGCACACCTCGTCACCTCTAGGCAGCCGTTCAACGCTTGGGCTAACATGGTGGGGAGAGCAGGCTTCTCTGGAGATGCAGCAATCACGCTTCTTTTCACTGCCCTCTCCTTTGTTTCTTACTCCTGGGCCTCCTTTCTCCGGACACCAAAAATCAGCAATCACAGCCCAACTCTAAACGTCCTCTTTATTGAAATTGGGTTCTGTTTGCTTTGTTTTTCCCTTTTTTTTTTTTTGAAGTCGAATTCTAGGGCTGCACTGCCCAATAGGTAGCTCTTAGCCACAGGTGGCTATTACTTTTTTTTTTAAGTGGCTATTAGAAAATTTCAAATTGTATATGTGGTTCACATTATATTTTTATTGAACAGCACTGCTGTAGAGTCTGGGACGTTTTGGTTTGGGCTTTTTGTTGTTTTTGGTTTACACATGTAGGCATGAAAGTTTAGATATCAAACTCAATTTAGTTTCTCCTCTTACCGTCACAGGGAAGGAAGCCTGTCTCTAGAGGAAACTTGTATTATTTTTGCTAACAATAAACGGAAATCAGAAAGCTGTTAAATGACCAAAACTTTTGAATGTCTCTCCCATCCTGGAACAAGTTTAGTGCAATGTCCAGATTTCAAGGGAAGGCTAGATTAGTTCCTGTTTCCAGAAAAACCTTTCAACCATATATATTAATCAGTGAGTCTAGTCACTAGCCTTGTGTATTTTCCTTCCAATAGGAATTTAACTAGGCCCTGCATTCAATTCTTAGTGAGTTAACATCCATGATTGCAACATTCTCCTCTCCTCCCCCTAGATCTAAAGTGAAAATACATCATGCTAGATGCCTGATTAGCCAGAGGCTGTGAGTATCCAACAGGAGATAAATTCCTCAGCTTCAGCCCTGCTAATGGTATTGACTTTCATCTGCCTGTGGCTTTTACTTGCTCTCTTGCGATCAGGCTTGGATGGGCTAGATCTCACAGTAAGTTTGAGACACCTCTAGAAATTGTTCCCGCTTTTTGTGTACCATAATCCTGATTTAGTGATATACAGGGTATATTTACCCTGGGTCTTGAATTCTGTGGAGGAATTACTGGGAAATTATGTGTATGTAGTCAACTTTGAAGGGTGGTGGTTGATTAGAGAGGGTAGATGTATTTTAGAATCAACTATTAAAATATATGGAAATCTAGCACTGATGGATTCCTTAGGTATTTTAAAGGAGACTGATCCTCCCATTTTGGATGCTGCTTCTCAAGATTTTAATTTATCTAAGTTTTGTGCCATTTGGGGCCAAGAAATGAAGGGAGCTCCCTTTCGTGCTCATTAACAATTTCATAATCTAAAATTCTTCACTACATCGGGTAGGAAATTAATTCTGCCGTCAAAGAAGCCATAAGGAACAGTGCAACACTCTGGCATTACTGCATCACATTTTTCTTCCACTTGTTTCCTAGAATGTTAACATTAGCGGTATTTATGTAGTCTGAGCATAGGACTGGGCTATGCAGTTGACTCACAGGGTGTCTTATGTCCTCACTTATGAAGTGGGAATAACAGATACAGGTACTTCTTGGGCTCTGGTGTGGATAATGTTTGCATTGTTCTTTGAGATCACAAAAGAAAAATAAGTTTATGTGCTGTAACATGTTCTTATTTTAGTGATTGGTGAATTATTCTCTGTAACCTGACTTCTGCCCATGAGAGGACCTTCCCCAACAATCTCCCAACGCCTTATGAGTAGGTGAGTCTGATTGGTTGTTCAAATACCTTGTGTAAACAGTGTAACTGTTTAGTAACTGAAATTTGCTATGGGTAATTTTGGTAATATGTCTATAAAAGCTGTTTTACATTTTAATTTTTTTAATATAAAAACCTATTTTTAAACTGTTTTGGCTTTCTCTGTTTTCCCATTCATTCTTCGTGAAATCTGACTTCAAGAATTTTCCTTCTCTGATTAAGCAGTGAGTGGAAAAAACAAAGGCTTTAGAGTCCCACAATTGCAATTCAAATCTGACTCCAAATCTGCCACTTATTGTTGGCATGACCATTAGAAACTATTAATTTATGTGAGGCTTAGTGTTCTCATATATAAAGTAGGGATAATGAAACCAACTGTAGTAAAGTGGCCAACACATAATAGGATCACAAGAGAAGGAAGAATGCATCATACTCTTAATGGGAGGAGGAATTAGTATATTAAGTATCACTAAGATATCCCCTAGCATGCCCTCTCTATAATTCTTTCTCAGAGTATCCAGGAGCCTTCCCGGCAAAGGTGCTACTCAATAACTGTCTTGTTGACCTACATTTCATGAGGCAAATACAGACCTGTTTCAACTTAGGAAATATAAATTTAATTAAAACAGGTCTCACAAACTGGTATAATTGGTTGCCTCACAGTTGGGATATTAAGTGGCTGAAGAGCAGGGAGAAGAAGAGAAACTCTTTATGCATTCTTGTAATTCTTGAATTTTGAAACATATAAGTATATTACCTATTCAAAACATAGATGACTAAGATTTTTTTGGTTTATTTTGCTTATTGTTTGCTTATTGTTTAGAGCAAACTCTAAATTTTCAGCTTTCTTCCAGTAAAACCAACTGGAACACTTCACACATAATGGAGAATAACCACCATTTTCAGGTCTGGGATTCAGTGAATTGCTAGGGGTACTAAGGACAACTTTGTTTTAATACTTTTTACACCCAAATCCCTTCTATCGTGATGAGGCATAAGTGGCCTTTTACCTTTCAATTTAGTGCTTACCCTTATTAAATTTACCAGTCAATTGGCTAATATTTAGAGAAAGAGCCTCTGCTCTATGTATTACCAGAGTTGCCACCAGACCCTTGCTCAAAACTCACCAATCCCTCCTTTGAACAGGAACTAACGTATATCTTTAAGTCACAGGGTCTGGACACAAAGGAAGTTATAGGAAGAGAAAAAAAAAACTGGTTAGAATCAGCTGAAACCAAAATGGCTACGAATCTGACCTCCAGCAGACCCTGAGTCTCATTTTATGCTGATTTTACTATATAGTATACTATATGACACACCTACAGGTGACTATGACCGGATGTCACAAAGCAAAAAAGGACAGAAAAGGGGTGGTACCCCATTTCCAGGGAAGCCCTGCTTCTTTCCCAGAAAACCAATGCACGTGCCTCACCGTCATTAGTCTCACTCCTACCCTCATCGTCCTTATTCCTTAAAAGCAAATCCCTCTCACCATTAAGGTGAGAAGTTGATTCGTGAACTAAGTTTCTACTTCTCCATTCTCTGACCATTGAATAAAGCTGCTTCAATCTCAGCTTCGGTTTTATTTTGGCTGCATGAACTCAAATGGAAAAAGAACCTTCCCCACTGAGGCAGAGGGCCTCAGCAGGGCTAGGGAGCAAGCAGGGGTCCATAAGACTTAATTTCGTAAAGTATACATAACAGTGCTTTGGGAAAATTCCTTTAAAATAGTCAAGTAATGACATGAATGTTCACAGAATGCATAAAGCTTGAAGGTATTCCTTTCATAGAATCTTTTCAAGAAGTAATACTTATTCTGATAATACTACTGTTACTAAAAAATATTTTTGAACCATTTGTTTGGAGATGTCTTTAGACTCAATTTACAATCTCATGTTTGCACAGTTATAGCTAATATAGACGAGTAAATAAGAGATGATAAGTCCACCATAGTTTAGAGTAGGAAAAACTCATTTCAATAGAGATTGACTAAGGAATGACAGGGCATCTGCTCCACACAGAGCAATCAGCTCACTGCTTTAAGGGAATATTTTAAAAATAATTTGTTTATTATAAAACTATATAACAGAATATGTGCATCCATGAATGATTTTCTTTTCAGAATTATCTAGGTAAGCAATATAATAATACTATGATTGCTAAAATATTCTTAAATTAGCCATTTAGTGTGCCTTTAGACTCAGTTTACAAGTAACGTGAAAGACTTAATCTCATTTTTGTTTGGTTATCGTTAATGCAGGACACTAAATGAAAAGATAAATCCTAATATAATTCAGAGCTAAGAGATAGCATTTCAATAGACATTGGCCAAGAAATTATCTATGAAAGAAGTAAGATTTAAATTAGACCTTGAATACAAGTACCATTTGGAGATGTGTAGAGAGATAAAGATAGCACTCTATGCGGAAACAACTGTGTAAACAAAGGCATCAATACTGGACAACTCAGATTCTGCTCATGAGAGTAAATAGATGTAAGTGAAAACAAATATGTAAGGGAAGACTGAGAAACAAAATTAGGGTAAGAGTTTGTACGAAATTGTGGAGAGCTGTGGGCATATATGAGTTTTGATTAGCATGATGCCACTGGTAGCCATACACCACATTCAAAAACCATTTTTATTATTTTGCTCTAAGGCTTTCCATTAGCAGTTTGATGGGATTCATTGTTTGGTAATACTTCAGTCTGTATGCTGCTTTCATTAGCTAGTATAAGCAAGATTCCTATTAAAGATTTTTTATTTCCTATAACATTTCTATTTTAATTTGTTAGATATTTATAGTTTAAAATATTTGATGAAGACTCTATGACCTTTGGAAGATCAGAATAGGAGAGGTATGAAAAACAAATGACTCCATTCATTAAAATGTGAAAAAGTAGCTTATTTTCCCAAGAGTGGTGCATGAAAGGCCACTGTGTACATTACATAATCTTGCAAAGAAAACAACAAGCCTGTTTTTCACCAAAGCGGATCTGTTGGAGTTTTCTTCTAGTTCCTACTTCATTCTTTAATTCACAGTTGTATGACTTCTTTATTCTCCTTGTTTTACATTGTTTACTATTTCTTCCTGTCTTGACTCTTATTCCACTAACTTGTCCTAAAGCCTCAAAATCTCCCACCTACACCGTTATGTTAGTCACCACGGCAATGCTTAGGGCAGGTTATAATATATAGGCAGATACTGCCTTTATCTGGCATGTTCCCTTTGTGAGTACTTTTCAAACATCTTTCAGTGTTTGGTACTTTCTTCATTCCTGATCATTCAGTATGCCCATGACCTCAAGTGAAATCACTGTAACACTTTTACTAAGTATTATGAGAGATTGGACATGATAATATTATGGGACTCTCTAAAGGAAGTAACAAATCTGAACTAGAAATCATTATGCAAGGCTTCCTAGTGGAGAAGAAACCTAAGGTTAGCCAAAGTGATAATCAGGAGCTACCCAGGCAAAATGTTGAGGTAAATAAATGCTGTCAGAAAGCATGGAATAAGCAAGTGTTCAGAGGAGAAAGAGCTGACGGTTTTGAGGGAACTGCAGGTGACTTGGCAGAGATGGCACATGGGCAGTGAATCTGAGATGGGCGTGAGGAATGAGGCTGACAGGGTAATCAAAGCCTGGGTTGTGAAAGGACATGGATGCCATAGGATAGATGATGTCTTTCATCCTGAAGGTAAAAAGATGCTACCGACAAATTTTAAGGAGGAATATTACATGAAAACATACAAAGTTTTAGAAAGATTTTTCTAGCTTTAATGTAGAGAATGTGTTAGGAGTGCTCAAGACAGGAGATAAGGAGTTCCACTAAGAAGATATTTTAATATTCTGAATGAGAGATGATAGAACCCTGAAGTGGAAATATGGTAGAAGGAATGGAATGAAAGGGAATACTCTAGTGATGTTATGCGGGTAAAATGAACAGGATTTTGTGCTTAATTGAATGTGAGGAGTGAGTGAAAATAAAATTTAATCTCTGAGAATTAAAAAGTATAATATATGTAATGTTTTCTTCAAGCTAGTATTCAGAAATATTAGTTTTGATTTAAATTCTGTTTATACCATAGTGTTCTATCCATTATAGGGATAGAATTTTGTGTAATTTTATAAAATTGACTTCCACCTAGTCTGTATTTGTTTCTAGTACATTTTTAAAGATTCTTCATTATGTGTCTAGTTTGATGAATTCCTATGATAATGTCTATTAACTGTCTTTATCCAGGTATTACTAGACTGGCAATGGCTTCTATTTTTGTAGCTTGAGAGTCTCTCTCTCTCTCTTTCTCCCCTCACCTTCTTCTTTCCCTCTCTCTCTCTCTGTCCCTCTCTCTCTGTCTCTGTCTCTCTCTAATTACTTTCATTACTTTCATTTCATCTCTTCTCATTGCTTTCTTATTTCCAGGTGGTAGTGAGTGGGATTTAATCCTAATTGGATCCAAGCTGAGGCCAGATCCTTTCTTTCACAAATTATGGGCCCCGTTTCATACCAATTCACTTTGGTGGGTGTGTATGTGTGTGTGGAGTGGTGGTATTTTTGAGCCCCTTGTATGGTGGGCTACATAAATACAGTAATAAAAATTTTTTTAAATAGAATTTTTATGAAGAAATAAGAGCAATTCATATCCTATAAGAAGCCTATAAATAACGTTTTCTTTCTCCTTCAGTCTTTGCCAGACTGGCTAAGCTGCCATGACTTAAACGAAGGGTCTGCAAAATGATCTGAGACAGCAGAAATAAGCCTGTTTCTTATATGAGACACAGGATTTATTAGATCCACTTTAGAGATTCTGTGAAAAGTTTTAATTTTAAATGGATTTTTAAATGTCCTCCCCCTTTTCTTCTTTTAAAATCAATATTTTCTGCCTCGTGTCTGTATTTTTTAAGTGTTAACCCTCAAATTGAATATACCCTGTGCTTGGCAAATGAATATTAAATGATTTTTCCTGGAAAATGTGTTTGCTCTTTAAATTTGACAGTCATTGCTTATATGGTAAATGTTGTCAGTGCCAAGAACTACCTGGCATGGCTGCCAGCTACAGGTCCATTATTTTCATTGCCTTTAACCTATAATAAATATTTACTGCTTTCCATAGAAAGAGACTGCGTAGCTAAGCAGGATGAAAAGTAAGTTTATTCTTCTGAACCTTAGTTTCTGCTTTCACATCTAAAAGATAACATTAAACGCTTCCTCTGTGTACTACTGTCTTTACAAAACTGTTTCTTACCACTTATTTTGTGAAATGCTCACATCAGCCAAATCATGTCTATTTGAAATGACAGTTTGAATTTATCACTAAGTGAGACCCAAATTCTGCTTCATCGTGGAGTTATCTACATTTTTTGTTTTGTCATTGGGAGAAGGTTCTGAATTTTAATAGAATTTTTTGAGGACTGTATGCCTTTAAGTATAAAATCACCAGGATTTGCTCCGGGAATTTGGAGAAGAACTAAGCCTACAGGTAAAAATCAAGAGATCCTAATTGGGAAGAGGCAGAATTCAAAGGCTAGGAGGATGCTTTGATCTTTTAGATATGCAGGCTGGCAATGGGGACCCACTGAAGACGATTAAACTGAGGCATGGCATATAAATGTCATTGTGAAATGATTACTCTGATGATATGTGGAGACTGAAATGGTAGAGTCAGGAAAAGTGGGGTTTAATATAAACAAATACAGTAATTGCAAGAAATACAGCAATATTGTACATCAGGAATATCATAATAGTGTATGTGTGTAAGTACCTAGGCACATGAATTTTTATTGTGAGAATTTTTATAATAATAAATATTTGGAAAGAGCTTAAATTGTCAAAAATCAGGGATTGGTAAAATAAATATGCTACTCTCCACTCTAATGAAGCCACTGAATTTGATTTCTAAAAAGCATATTTAGTACACAATGTTCACGGTACATGGTTGACATAAAATAATGTTCATGACACATTAAATGAAAAATTGAATATCTATATGACAGATTCATATTATATGCAAATAAACACATCTAGATGGAAACACTAAAATGTCATCTCTAAATGATCAAGTTATAGTTGATTTTATTTTCTCCTTTTATTGGTATTTAGATTTATTTTCTGAAGTTTTATAACAAGTGAGCACTGTATGCATGATTTCTGCACTTGTCCACATGCTGAAATATTATAATGCAGCACTATGGATGTGGTCATGAAATTTGAGAGAAGGGCACAGTTTTGGAAGTCAGTGTTAGATTGAACTGGAATTTGATGACATTGAGTTCATCTAGAATTCTAATAAATTTCATGTGATTGACCAATGTCACCACCAATGAAGCTCTACAATGTAGTCATTTCTCAAATATTAACTTTATGTGTATCACAACCATACTTCATGGGAGAGAAAATGTGTGAAGAAAGAAAACAGCCTTACAGTCAAGGAACTTTTGTATGGTAATGTCTTATAGTATAGTCTCTAACTATATAGGATAATTATATCGGGCAAGGATAATCTACCACTAGCAAACCTTTGAAGTTTTCAGCTACAAAGAAATTACGTCTCTTTCCAAATAAAAGTTTAAACTCCCTTATATTCTAACAAAATATTTTCAGTTAAAATAGACAATGAATTAAGTGAAAATGTATGGCATCAGCCAAACATCATGTATGCTTACTATAAAACAATTTTTTTTCAGTCACAGACAAAATACACCAACCAGTGCATTATGATTTACTTCATTCAAAACATATTTTCATTATCTATCTTGTGCAAGGCACTGTGCTAAGCCCTGCAGAGCATACAAAACTTATGAAATATAGTATGATCTCAAGGAGGTAATAGTCAGATGAAATGACATAAGTATTGATAGCCAGAAAGCAAGGTAAATATAACAAGGTAACTATAACAACAATAAGAATCATACAGACAACTAGTTTAACTGAATAAGAAACAGAACTCTTTTAAGTTTTAGATTTTCATAAGAAGCTGAGAACAATGCAATAGGTATTGCGTACCCTGCCACTTCAGAGGGTGGCAGTAGATGCAAGACTTTCCAAGAAACTATGAGAGCTGTTATGCCATCATTAACCCACCATGTTCCTATAGACAAAAGTAACCCACTTTACTGAATGGAAAGTTTTCAGCTCAAAGGGAGGTTGTATAGAGGAGGATTTTGAGAAACTGAAAGAAGTGAATTATGTTCTCAATTATTAAGTATGTAACTGGCAACAGATAGCTAGCAAGAAAACCTGATAGATCAGCTCCTCCGCAGTCCTAGGTCTTGAGTGAGTAGCAGTAAGAATCTACACACATAATTTTAATTGTCATAAGAAAATATTAATTTCTAATTTTGACTATGGAGTATATACTCACAGTCCCAAAATCAAGTGATTGCTGATGGTTTCAAAATACTGCTTCATATAGTAGATACAAAGTTTACACCTACATGGATCATATAACTAAGTCCTTAAGAGTTTAAGTCATGATACATGATGGCATAAGCTATATATATATACACACACACACACACACATATATATATATTAAGAGTTAGAACAATGATTCTGTGATATGAAGAGTTAGATGATTTTTTTCAGAACAAGGTTTGTTCTCACAGGTTACACCTATTTTATAATCACAAGATTATAAAAGAAAATTTTATAAGAAATCACAAGGATTTGAGGAGCAATCTATTTATTTTGAGTAGAATGGGGTAAAATTCTGCCATTGTGCATTTCAAATCCGGGAAAGGGAAGCTGAATTATTATATGTAAAAATACATATTTTTGAGACAAATAGCTCACTATTTGGATAAAATAAAGCAAAATCCATACCTCATTCTTTGTAACTTCCAAATTGCTCAAATGGCTAAAATACTTAAATACAAAAATAATCCATAAAAATAGCATAAGAAATCTTCCTAGGGTTTAATTTTTTGAAAGTACTCTAAGAATGGGGAAGACCTGAGTACAGTAATAACTTCAGACAACATAAAAGATAAATTTGAAAATATAAACATTTTCAAGAGTTTTTAGGGGACACACACTCCAAGTCAAATACATAGAAAAAGTTGTTCTATATCCCTCATAGATACACAGTTCCTGAGGTGGCTCCTAATGATCCTTATCCTCGTGTATTATCCTTCTCTTAAATGTGGTCTGGATCTGGTGACAGTTTCCAACAAATAGAAAAAGCAAAAATGATGGATGTTACGTTCATGATTAAATAATAAAGGACTGTATCTTCCTTTCTCTGGCTTCGACACCTTAGACTGCTGCCATGTCATGAGGACATTCAGGGAGCCACTGGAGAGCCCTATGTGACAAAGAAACAAGACCTGACAGCAACAACATGAGCAATCTTGGAAGGGGACTCTCCCCCAGTTGAGCTTTGAGATGACTGTAGGCCCTGCCAATATTTTGATGGCACCCTGCCTGAGAGCCGGAGCCTGAGGCTTTGACACTCCCAGCTAACTTGCACCTGTTTTCCTATATCTGTTTCCATAGAAACTGTGAGATAATAAATGTCTGTTGTTCTAAGCTGCTAAAGTTTTTGGACTATTTGTTACACAGGAATACATAATTAATAAACCTCTTAATTCTTTTTTTTTTAACGTCTTTATTGGAGGATAATTGCTTTAAAATGGTGTGTTAGTTTCTGTTTTTTAACAAAGTGAATCAGTTATACATATACATATGTTCCCATATCTCTTCCTTCTGGCATCGCCCTCCCTCCCACCCTCCCTATACCCCGCCTCTAGGTGGTCACAGAGCACCGAGCTGATCTCCCTGTGCTATGCGGCTGCTTCCCACCACCTATCTATTTTACGTTTGGTAGTGTATATATGTCCATGCCACTCTCTCACTTTGTCACAGCTTACCCTTCCCCTCCCCATATCCTCAAGTCCATTCTCTAGTAGGTCTGTGTCTTTATTCCCGTCTGGCCCCTAGGTTCTTCATGACCTTTTTTTATTTTTCTTAGACTCCATATATATGTGCTACCATATGGTATTTGTTTTTCTCTTTCTGACTTACTTCACTCTGTGTGACAGACTCTAGGTCCATCCATCTCACTACAAATAACTCAGTTTCGTTTCTTTTTATGGCTGAGTAATATTCCATTGTATATATGTGCCACATCTTCTTTATGCATTCATCTGCTGATGGACACTTAGGTTGCTTCCATGTCCTGGCTATTGTAAATAGAGCTGCAATGAACATTTTGGTACATGACTCTTTGAATTATGGTTTTCTCAAGGTATATGCCCAGTAGTGGGATTGCTGTGTCATATGGTAGTTCTATTTGTAGTTTTTTAAGGAACCTCCATACTGTCCTCCATAGTGGCTGTATCAATTTACATTCCCACCAACAGTGCAAGTGGGTTCCCTTTTCTCCACACCGACTCCAGCATTGTTTGTAGATTCTGACCAGTGTGAGATGATATCTCATTGTAGTTTTGACTTGCATTTCTCTAATGATTAATGATATTGAGCATTCTTTCATGTGTTTGTTGGCAGTCTGTATATCTTCTTTGGAGAAATGTCTATTTAGGTTTTCTGCCCATTTTTGGATTGGGTTGTTTGTTTTTTTGTTATTGAGCTGCATGAGCTGCTTGTAAATTTTGCAAATTAATCCTTTGTCAGTTGCTTCATTTGCAAATATTTTCTCCCATTCTGAGGGTTGTCTTTTGGTCTTGTTTATGGTTTCCTTTGCTGTGGAAAAGCTTTGAAGTTTCATTAGGTCCCATTTGTTTATTTTTGTTTTTATTTCCATTTCTCTAGGAGGTGGCTCAAAAGGGATCTTGCTGTGATTTATGTCATAGAGTGTTGTGCCTATGTTTTCCTCTAAGAGTTTGATAGTTTCTGGCCTTAGGTTTACGACTTTAATCCATTTAGAGCTTATTTCTGTGTATGGTGTTAGGGAGTGATCTAATCTCATACTTTGACATGTACCTGTCCAGTTTTCCCAGCACCACTTATTGAAGAGGCTGTCCTTTCCCCACTGTACATTCCTGCCTCCTTTATCAAAGATAAGGTGACCATGTGTGCGTGGGTTTATCTCTGGGCTTTCTATCTTGTTCCATTGATCTATCTTTCTGTTTTTGTGCCAGTACCATACTGTCTTGATTACTGTAGCTTTGTAGTATAGTCTGAAGTCAGGTAGCCTGATTCCTCCAGCTCCGTTTTTCATTCTCAAGATTGCTTTGGCTATTCGGGGTCTTTTGTGTTTCCATACAAATTGTGAAATGTTTTGTTCTAGTTCTGTGAAAAATGCCAGTGGTAGTTTGATAGGGATTGCATTCAATCTGTAGATTGCTTTGGGTAGTAGAGTCATTTTCACAATGTTGATTCTTCCAATCCAAGAACATGGTATATCTCTCCATCTCTTTGTATCATGTTTAATTTCTTTCATCAGTGTCTTATAATTTTCTGCATACAGGTCTTTTGTCTCCTTAGGTAGGTTTATACCTAGATATTTTATTCTTTTTGTTGCAATGGTAAATGGGAGTGTTTTCTTGATTTCACTTTCAGATTTTTCATCATTAGTGTATAGGAATGCCAGAGATTTCTGTGCATTAATTTTGTATCCTGCTACTGTACCATAGCTCTAGTAGTTTTCTGGTAGCATCCTTAGCATTCTCTATGTATAGTCATCTGCAAACAGTGACAGCTTTACTTCTTCTTTTCCGATTTGGATTCCTTTTATTTCTTTTTCTTCTCTGATTGCTGTGGCTAAAACTTCCAAAACTATGTTGAATAAGAGTGGTGAAAGTGGGCACCTTTGTCTTGTTCGTGATATTAGTGGAAATGGTTTCAGTTTTTCACCATTGAGCACACTGTTGACTGTGCGTTTGTCATATATGGCCTTCATTATGTTGAGGAATGTTCCCTCTATGCCTACTTCCTGCAGGGCTTTTGTCATAAATGGGTGTTGAATTTTGTCGAAAGCTTTCTCTGCATCGATTTAATTCTTAACATATAAGACATTAGAAATAATTATTCATTCACACATCCTATTGACAAAGAATGAAGGTTAATGATGCCCATTCTTGATAAAGTGTGAGAAAAGAGACTTTGCTTACTGTTTATAATGTATAAATTCTGTCATTTTTAAAGGTAAGATTTTTAATGTGTCTATGGTTTTAAATGTTTATACCCATTCACCCAGCAATTTATTTGATAGAGTATGTATGAAAGTACCCAAACTATGTGTCCATCAATAGATGACTGATTATATTAGTCATGAGTCACACATGCGATGGAATATTTTGTGAAGAATAAGATACATCTAAATGCTAATGTCTAAATTTGCCAAGGAAATGATGCTGTTACCTTTGCTTTATTTTCTATTTCATTTTGCTCTGTTTTCTAAAGATTCTTCCCCCTTACCCTAACATTGTTTTCAGCAATGTTTATTCTAACTTGTAACAGGTTAGTTTCGAGACTAAGTTGTTTACTTTGGAACCAGATTATCTGAGTTCATATCTCTTCTCTGCCCCTTCTTTTGTGACCTTGGACAGGTTACTCCGTGGCTTCTTCATCTGTTAGTAGTAACTGTTTCATAGGTATATTGTGAAAATTAAATGAGTCAATATAAGTCAAGACTTACAATAGTATTTGGAACATAGTACAAACTGCATAAGTGTTGATTCTTTTCTAAGTTGTAGTTTTGTCTAGGTTAGATATTTCCTAAAAAATAATTTCAGAATGTTTTAGGGGATAGATGAGCAGCAGGCACATTCAAGGATGTGGTCTTAGAATAGTTTTATCAGGTCTGCTCTTGGTACATCTCTTATTGGTGTCCTCTGGGTTCAATGTTTTTCTCCTTCTTGGTTACCAGGAAACCTGTGGATTGAGTTAAACCCCCTACTTTAGAAGATTTACATGAGATGCTTTGGATATTAAAAATTATTATTTTCACTGGTACTGGCAAAATATGCTACTACTTTCACTTTTTAAAAAAAGAAACAGAGTGTCCTTTGACCCACAGATGACCTCATTCCATTTCCAGATGAAACCACCATTACCAAAATGCTGGTATCCAGGCACCACCCTTAGTCTGGAGACCAACTCGGAAATGCCCATGGAATTTTACAGCATTAAGGATGGAATGGACTAAGACTAAAGTACAAGGGGAACATTGCTGATGGGGCAACTGCTTCTGTGCACAAGAGTGGGAAATTTTTCACAGAATGTATCACATGTAAGATAAGATATTAAGAAAGTGTCTGGTAGCCATAGAGAAACTGGAAAGAAAGACTGGACCTCAGTCAAACTTAAATATTAGAAACGACTCATATGTAAAAAAGAAAAGTGCTATGAATACTACAATTTTTAGATGATAATTATGAAAATGGTATAGAAGATTGTTCAAATTGCATAGAGGTTGATGGTGGAAAGCCAGCCAAAGGAAGAGGAAGGCCTAAATCAAGGCAGTGGCAAGGAATGGAGCTGGATTTCAGAAACTCATCTGATGTGAATAAGAGGCTATATAAATGAGATGAGGGTGTGGTTATAGATATATATGAATGTGGAGAGTTTTACTATAAATGTAAAGAAAGGAATTTATTTAATTTGTATTAGATACCTGTGAAAACACCTGTCAATCATGGTTCCATCTACTTATAATACAACTTTGACTGTGCACGATAAGTGTATGGATGACAAAATGCAGGTTGATCTTCATTATCTAGTCTGGAATCATTTTAGAATAAGTTTTCTAGCCTAATCTTTAAAAAAATAATACATAATGTATATCTATTTCAATATTAAGATGGATCTATATTGCTAGCACATTTATACCAGCCCAGATGAAACACTATTAAATTTCTTTTATGTAATGTTAAAAGTAAGTTAAGCATTTCTAATTTTATGGCATGTTTGTGTAATTTCCCCTTGCCCCCAAGTTCCACAGGGGTGGTGTGAATGAGGTCAGATGAATGCCTGCCCATGCAGTAGCTTTAGTGCAGGAGAGGAACTCTGAGCTGACCGAACCTGACTATATTTGAATGGGCAGAAAGAATGCTGCCCTTTGCTCTGGAGGAAGACGTTCTCTTTAACCTATTGCAGAATAACCTAAGCATGCCTGTTTTTGCTGCAGCAGGAGGCACTATTTCTCTCTATCAAGGTATACCAAAATCCTTGAAAATACAGTTTGTTAACAAAGGACAGTTAATTACAACACAGGTTTGGACTGCTAGGGTCCACTTATACACTGAGTTTTTTCAGTAATAAATAACATAATACTACATGATCCACACTTGGGAGAATCCACAGTTGTAGAATTACAGATACAGAGAGCAGACTGTAAGTTGGCTGACTATAACTTATATGCAGATTTTCAACTGCTAGGGGGTTAGGGCCCCAACCCTTGTGTTATTCAAGGGTTGACAGTATTTGTTTGCAAAACATGCAGAAATGTGAGCCACCCATGGAGAGCTGTCTCCAACAGACAGTGTAAAGCAAAAGCACAATATCACAGTTGGTAACCATAAGTTTGTCTTCTATGTCTGTGAGTCTATTTCTGTTTTGTAAATACTTTAATTTGTATCTTTTTTTAGATTCCACATATATAAATGATATATGATATTTGTCTTTCTATATCTGGCTTACTTCACTTAGT